>NC_064809.1:90392071-90460115 GCF_023721935.1 Panthera uncia | reverse complement strand
AAAAAAAAAAATTAAAAAAAAAAAAAAAAAAAAAAAAGACAAATTTTGGGAGCACCTGGGTGGCTCAGTCGGTTGAGCGTCCCGCTCTTGGTTTGGGCTCAGGTCACGATCTCACGGTTCGTGAGTTCAAGCCCTGCATCGGGTTCTGCACTGACAGCACAGAGCCTGGTTGGGATTCTCTCTTTCTCCTCTCTCTACCCCTCCCTTGCCCATGCTCTCTCTGTCTCTCCCAAAATAAATAAATAAACTTAAAAAAAAAAAAAAAAGACAAATTTTCTAATTTGCGTATTAGGTGCTGATTTATTTCTCCATTGGTGTTTGCTGTAATTCATTTAGCCAGTTTCCCTTGGGGTTTCAGTTAGCAAACTTCCTGGGGGCTAGGGGATCCTCTGAAAATTAAAAAGTAACCAACAAACTAGATTCAACAGAGAAGTGACACATCATCGTTCAGAAACTTTTATGGCTTTGACGGAGCATAGGATCCAACACCCACATCCTTTCATAGACCTGATTAACAAGAAATTTTCTCCAAGCAGATGGAGCATGAAGATTACTGCCCCTTGGAATCAGTCGTCTAAACGAGTTTAATATTTTCATTTGGTTTTCCACTGTTATTATTATTATTGCCATTTTAACTTATGCATTATAGCCACAGCATATGCCTCTGGGTACAAAGGGAAGGAAAAATTCAATTTTAGTGTTTGTCTTATTTGTGCTTTACTTGAAGCAATTTGGTTTGCCACATGGAGTGAATAAAGCTGTCATGTTATTTTTTTTTTTTAAGAACACAATAACTATAATGGACTATGCATTCATTACTGAGTAGATTAATTTTTTTTCTTCCATTGAATGGCACAAAAAAGGGGGATAATTTCAAACTGAATTGTGTCTGGTGAATCACAATGCACATTTCCAACCTAGGCACATAGCAGGTCTCAGCTTTTCTGCCAGTGTTTTCCAAACACACAATCTTTTTTGAAGAATGTTACTCCGAATGCAATAAAAGAATGTTTTCTGGCTTATATGTAGTAATTTTCTGCAGGAAAATGTAGCTTAAAAAATAATCTTCAACTCCCAGAAAATACTGTCTATGTTGAATATTTGGCTTTCTTTCTTTTTGGGGGGACTTGAATTCTCTCTTCCTTTTTTCTCTTTTTACGTTGTTTCCTTTACGTTCTCAGCTAACATCTAAACATTGCCAAGTCCTTCCTCATATGTTAGAGATGTTAGCTGTGCTCATGCCAGCATTCAAACAAGGCTGGCCCTGCCCAGAGGCTCATTGTGGTGGACACTTTGGAGCTCTGTTTGCATGAAGGACTGAAGATCTCTCTAGGAAATAGCTCATTAACAATCGATGAGAGAGTTGAGGGACATATGTTTGTTTCAAGACAACGAGAAAGGGTCAGAGGAGAGGGTCATATGGGCAAATCATGATCATTCAGATCATTCATTCAACATTGAGTCCCCTTGGGAGTGGGAACTCTGAACAAAAACTTTTAAGAGCTGTTTTACCAAATATATCTTTAGGCCTTGGGAGCACAAAGAAACACTTTTGGTAACCTAGGTAACAGATGGTAATAATAATAATTAACATTTATTGAGCTCTTCCTAATTCCTAAACACTTAACATACATCATCTTAATCACACATTATCATAATCATCACGGTGGCCCTCTGATATGGCCATTATTTCTCCATTTCAGAGATGAGGAAACTGAGGCTCAGAGGGGATATGTAACTTGCCTGTGGACGTGCGGCTAAAAAGTGGCAGATCCAAGATTCTAACTCAAATCTCTCTAAGCTTAAAATCTACCCTCTGGACCGCACTGCAACTCTGCTTTCCACCAAGTTCAACTGGAGCACGTGGGAACATGGAATGGAAACCGTGGGCCTAGAGGTCGTGCGTGCCAGCCTACCTGTGCCATGTAAGGTGGGAGAGTAATGGGCATTAACGTACACTCAGTGTCCGTATCTGATGCCTTCCTACTCCCATCAGAAGCTTCTTGTTGGCTTCTTGACAATGTCTTAGCTGCTGAGTAAGGGAGGAGGAGAGTGGCTCCTGGCAGATGCTAGCCTGGATGACCGCTTTTGGGAACACAAGTGAAATAGCTCCTGAGTTTCCCAGAATAATTAGGGGGAGAGTCAAAGGCAGCTGAAATTCTGGAAGAGTAAACTGGTGACGGAATTAAATAAATTCTGTTTTGTTACTGTTTTATGACCCTATTTTTAACCTTAGGCTGTTTAGGACGAGGAAAACAGGTATGCAAAGAAACCCCTACATCAGGATTTGGCTGGTAATGAAACAAGGAAAATGTCCCCTTGTTTTTTTATCTTTGGATGCCTTGTCATTCCAGTCTGCAACTTTTGGGAGAGGGAAAACACCTCTGGAACGCTCCTTTTTCTTCCCTCTGAGCCTGCTTAGGAACAGGACCATTTCTGCCTTTTTTTCTTCCTGACCTCAATGATTATTCAAAAAGTATTATCGAGCCCTTTACCAAATGAAAAAGTGCTTGATCAACCAATGGTGTTCGTCATATTTGGAACACCTACCCTTGACAAGAGGCACAGCACAAGGAGATGGGATGCAAAGAAGACTCAGTTGGGATTCCTTGCTCTTCATCAATGTCAGTCTCCTGGAGGGGGACGGGCAGGTGTAGAACTCCTCACACACAAGACAAAACAGGGCTAAATGAAGGCCAAGTAGCAGAAGTCCAAGAGGCTTTAGGCATCAAGTACCATTCATATGGGGGGCTTTGCCCATCCTCTCTGTCAACGCAGTTTAAGTAAGTGTGTGTTTGGGGTAGGTGCTATTTCACATTATTCTTCCTGGCTTTCTGAATCTGTTCCTTAAGTTATTTATCTTTCTTGGGCTCTCTCTACAGTCTCTTCCTTCCTCCCCTTCCAAATCCCTTCGCAGACACCCACTGAAATTACTGAGCTCCTACTCAGAACCACCTTCAAATCAAGCTACTAACGATGTGTTCTTGCCAACCATTACTCGTTAGTCCATCTGTCTTCTTGTCTGCTCAGAAGAGTCCAAAAGTATTTCTAGATCTTTAACAATCTTTCAGCCACATGGGGGAAATGCATTTAAACCGGTTAATAGGACCACAGACTAAGGGCAAAGCACTGAGATCGACTTTTATGTACCCAATTACCGCCTTAGATGTCAACTATGCACCAGGGGGTTCTTAATGAGTTATGTAAGGGAGAGAGTCTTTGAAATGGTTTGGCCTTTCCTCCTTCCTTTATAAACAGGCGTCTATCCTGCTCTGCTGGAACGAGCCACTGAAAGATGCAGAAGAGAGCAACCGCAATGAGGAAAAACTTTATGACAGCGGGGACTCGTCTGTGTTGCTCACTGCTCCATTTCCAACACCTACCTCACAGTGGTGAGTGAGTGAAAGGGGAAGGAGGGGAGAGGTTGAGTTAAACACTGGGCTTGGCTTGCACCAGATGAACTCTAAGATCCCTTCTTACTGAGATTGTAGGACCCAATTACAGTGAGAACTTAAATTTGAAAAACTACGTTAGGGGCGCCTGGATGGCTCAGTCGGTTGAGCGTCCGACTTCGGCTCAGGTCATGATCTCACGGTTTGTGAGTTCGAGCCCCGCGTCGGGCTCTGTGCTGACAGTTCAGGGCCTGGAGCCTGCTTCGGAGTCTGTGTATCTCCCTGTCTCTCTGCTCCTCCCCGCTTACACTCTGTCTCTCTCTCAAAAATAAATAAAGATTAAAAAAAAATTTAAAAAAAAACTACGTTAAACTCATCACGTTGCATTGTTTCCTACCCCATCCATCTGCATTTACAAATTGTTACAGTGGAACGGCCAATATTGGGATCAAATAAAGGAGAAGAGCATCAAGGCAATGGAAAGAATTTCAAAAGGCTATTTATTTTATCCCCAGTTGGCAACTAAATCATCCCATAAAAGGATGTACGATGATATAATGGAAAGTGTGCAGGCTTTGGAGTCCAACAGAGCTGAGTTTGAATTCCTGTTCTGCTGCTCACAGGCTGCATGACCTTGGACAATTTAACATCTTTGAGCCTGGTTCCCTTTTTATAAAATACGTACCGTAAGAAAATATTTTAGAGCGTTTTGCACCTTGCACAGTCTGAGACATAAAAGGACCTCAAAGAGGTCTCCAAAGAGGAGAGATTAGTTCCATCTCTCCTCAGAAAGCTATATGCACATAATTATTTTTTAAAAGAGATATCTCAGTTTCCTTTAGGAGATCAGCATCTTACAAATTTCCTAGCCTCAAAAGTCTACAGACTTTGGAATTGTGCTGACATGAAAGGACTTTTACTTACTTAAAACAACAAAAAAAAAGTGTCTAACTTAATCTTGTTGAAATATCAGTTGAAAAATATCACTACGGCCAAATCCCATTTGTACAGTAACTCTTCCTAAACTTAAAGATCATTGCCGAGTCCTTTGCGTGCCTGTTATTAAACCGAACCCTCACATCGCCTCATTTGTCAGAGGTTTTTAAAGAAAAGAATTCTTTTAAACACTTAGGCTATGACTAGGTCTTAAACCTGTTTTAAGACAGGACCTTGTTTTCACTCTAGGAAGGCAGAACCTAAAACATTAATAAGAACTCTAAGTATAGAAGATATATATCAAAGTTAGAGGAAAAGAAAGCATATACTATCTCCTTCTACTAAATGAAGGTTAATCTCTCTTCAAAGACTTTTAAGTTTAAAATAGTTGTTACACAGCCAATCGACCTGCAAGGTGACTAGAGACAGAGGAAACTTGAGTCTCTAATAGGAAGTGTTTAAAAACGGAAAGAAGGTTCCGGAGCAAAACTTCTAGGTGAGCGAGGGACTGAGTCTTAGTCCTTCATGATTCTCAGGGAGCAGGGTTGTGTCAGGCAGCAAGTAGTGGCTAGAAATCTTAAGCTGGATTGAAATAACAGTTGTCACCTCCATATAAACTGTCACAGGCAAACCTTAAATAGAAAAATAGAAAATAGAAAAATCAAGACTTAATAATATTAACATAATAATTATTTTTAAGGTGGTCCTACTATATCCTTGAGACACGTGTCGCCCTTTTAAAGCAAAGAGTATCACTTTCGTTTTTAAAGCTATTGAAAAAATATTTCAAAGGCCAGCAGTTCTGGGTCATAAGCCTTTCCCTGGCTCCAATGAAAAATACTCAATAAGAAGATTTACGCAAAAATTGACTTGTCTAGGTGGGACCCTTCTGCCTTCGGTAGACGGGTCCATTCCATCACATTTACTCCGGGGCTGCCATTCCTTTCATGGGTAGCATTCATTCCTATACATGTAGCAATGCACAGGTTTCCTAAATGTGGGAAGGAAGCTTATTTAAGACGTACAACAATCTGAATACATGAAAGGCTTCTGTCTGGCAACTCAGTAAGAATGCTAATAACTACCGTGTGGGGTTGTGGTACAGAGTAAGTAAAATAATGAATTCATCACTCAGTACATGTCTGGGGCCATGATAGGAGGCACGAAATCAATGTCCTTAGTGATGATAGGAACAATATAGTAAAGAATACGTTCATCTGTCCGGCAGGCCTGAGTTCAAATCCCAGCTCAGCCACTCTACAGCTATGTAATTTGGAGCAAGTTTTTAAATCTCTCTAAGCCTCAGCTTTTCCATTCCCAAAAGACCTGGACACTTATCACACCTATCTCAAAGCACTTTTGAGAGGACTGAACTTGATAATCTACTTAAAGAATTTAGCACAATAGATGCTTCTTCCATGTGTTCAACAAATGCCTGTTATTGCCTTCACTGTTAATAATAATTCATTAATTAATTTTGTCTGTACTTTTCTCTAGGGAAAATGATAAATAACTTAAACATCTAGAAAAATAATAAAACACTCCCCAACATTCTACCTCCGAATATTTCGGGTAGCACAGCAGTATGAATGATAATTCTTATTCATTAATGATGCATTTGATGATTCAATTTGAGGATCAGATGAATCTCAAGTCTTGAGCCCGAAGAAATAATTAAATACAGTGATTCCAAATGGAGATAGGGGTTTGTATATTGGGGATCAGTTGGAGCTTTCTTAGAATATAGATCCTTTTTTTTCCTAAGACCTTGATACATCTTAGAGAGATGGTGGAAATAAGCCTAAGAATTTTTAAAATCTTTGCTTTGGGTTAGGATATGCACCCCTTTTAATTTTGAGGATCACTTATTTATAAGATTAATAAAGTTTACTTTTCATAAATTATCACTAATGTTTTTATTTTCAAGAATTTAAATACAAAACATTGGGAAAGTTGTTTAAAATGTTAAAATAGCGGTGCCTGGGTGGTTCAGTTGGTTAAGCGTCTGACTTCAGCTCAGGTCATGATCTCACAGTTCGTGAGTTCGAGTCCCACATCAGGCTCTGTGCTGACAGCTCAGAGCCTGGAGCCTACTTCAGATTCTGTGTCTCCCTCTCACTCTCTGCCCCTCCCTTGCTTGCACTCTCTCTCTCTCTCAAAAATAAAATAAACATTAAAAAATTTTTAATGTTAAAATAGACAAAAACAAAAAATAGAAAAGATTTTACAGGATATTTATTTCCCCTTGTGTTGTGAAGATGAGAGCATTGAAATAAAGACTTGCCTAGGGTCATACAGGTGAATAGGCATGGGGCTCAGGCTAGGTTTCCCCATTCCTCTACAAACCACTCTTACAACTCTGCAAAAATTAAGTCAAGGTGCTGATTAATCAAGCCTGACTCTCTGTCAGCTAGAGAAATGGAAATATCTTGCTGTAGTTCACCACTGAGTTCTTCAGTCCATGAAAATCTTATCGCGTTCTGCTTGGCTATGATTCATCTTTGGTGTATAATGTGTCGTAGCCATGTATTGATTTTGTCAATTTAATGTGAAGTAATTTAATTAATTATTGAATGAACCAGTGTTTCCTTGTACTCCCATGAAACCTGCCCTGAAACATGCATCTACTTTTCTTCCTTCAACTGTTAACTCATTTGTACAACCAGTGATGGGACTTAGCTCCACAGCCCTCAAAAGCTCTGAAGTCTTTCCCATTATATATTTCAGCTCCAGAGCTCTCAGACATTTTATGAAATAATTCACATTACTCCTCAGAGATTAGGAACTGATTAATATAGGACATTACTGACATTTTAAGGTCCCGGGCTCCACTTTATCCTAAGGTTGTGAAAGGCTATTGTTTAGTTATAATTGTCCCATTCTCAGAGAGATTTCCTGTTAGTGATAGACACATGGCTGCGACAGCCTCAGGACACACACTTCCTCATGTTAAAATGCAAGCCGAAGAAGCATGCGACTCTCTTTGCCAAATGTTGTGAGAAATATTTCAGTGACCTCTCAATGGCATTGGTTTGGTTGCATGTCTATCTCTAAGCCAATCACTATGGACAGAAGAATATGAGGCTTTGTGTGACCAAGCTTGGCTCAGGTACCATCCCTGGGGGGAGGTTGAAGACAACTCCATCACGACCGTAAATCGTGAGAGTGGCAAGGGATGGACCCCAAGTAACTACTGGGCATGGACTGGATTCCGATCTAACAAATATCTACTACTTTGAGGAGAGTCTCTTAGCCATGGGATGATGGGATACTAAGCCTGGGACCCTGTCTTTAGGAAAGATGGAAGCTAATGGAAATCCTTGAAAACTGTGAACATTTTCTACAATTGAACATCAAATCCATAATTGTTATAATAAGAATACTGCTTTTGAAATTTTGAAGGTGGCTTTAGGAGTGAGAAGTGCTACTTTATGCAGTAGGCAATGTCTTCATGGGATTCTTTATCACGAAGAGGCTGTACTTCTGAAAAATATCATTAATTCAAAAGAGTCGGTGGGGGGCAAAGCCTTAATTAGAAATGTAGGAAGGGGATAAGACACCCCAAATTTCTGTAACTCCTTTTGCAAATGAAATGATCCTCCAGAGCAGTCTGTGTATTTCCTTGAGGGCTGGAGAGTCCACCAGCCTCAATAATCTAGTCCAACTCAACAAGCAAAGTGGAAATGGTTTTACATGCAATCTTAAGTCCCTGACAAAGTTTAAGGATTAAGCAAAACAGAAAGATGCAGCCAGACCATAAAGAATAAGAACATGTGTTCCACTCCTTCATTTCTATATCCAACAGAGAGAAGTAAATGCTGCTCTAATCCACATAAGTGAATCAAGAGCCAGAAAAGACATGTTCGCTCGCGACCAAAAACCAAATAAACAAATTATTGTATATTAGAGCTAAACCTTTATATTCAATTTTTTGTTCCCTATTTCTAAATTTGTTCTGAAATGATAACTTACATATAAGATAAATATATTATTAAAAGATGTATAATATAAAATATCATATGTTGCCGTAAGTAGCCTCAGAGGTGATCACCTCACCGAGTGCTGGATAAGCAAGGGCGTTTTTGCTTTCTTTTCCTCTTGCCTCCTGAAACAAAGGTCTGAGAAGTTCATGATTCTTACACTGTCACTTGTTTCATCAAAAAAGCTCGAAATCCTTAAGAATGTAAATGTGTCCTTCCAGCAGGCTTTCATTCCCCCCCCCCACCCCGGGGGAATTATTGTGCTTTCCTGGTGATTTACCCACAGAGGAATGATGAAAAGAATTCTCTATTTCAATGATTTGTGGCCTATTACATATACACTGAGGGACAAAGTTGAAATAAAAGGTCACGATGAGATTTCATTGCTCTTCATGTTCTGTCACAGCTAGGAATAAAGGCACACCTTGGGAAAGAAACTGTGTAGAAACAGAACTTCTTGTTGTATGTTATGCAAAATGATAGTTAAAGTGCATTTATAGAAAATAAATGTCTTTAGAGACATCAAGTGGGGTTCCAAATTATGCCAAAATAAAATAAAAATATTTTTTTCATGTGGACCTTACATTTCTAGAAGCTTGGGATCTATGAACCCAAGATACTTTTTTTTTTTTTTTTTAATGGGCTTGGGGTCAGAGTGGGCAGTTGCTTAAAATTTATTCCTTACCTATCTCCATCGACATGATCACTGATTCATGGGACTCATTCTATGTGTCTGAAATATAATGCCGAACAGGACAAAGACTGCCCGGTGAGAAGTCTACTGGGAAGACAGAAATTAAATAAGAATATTTAAATTACGATTGCAGCAAGTGCCACAAAAGGAGAGTGTGATTGAAGTGTCCGGCGAGGATACCAAAGTGGTCTGGGAGAAAAGGAGTGATATCTGGTCACAAATCAGAAGAGTTAGGTCGGTGGAGGTGGTCAGGGACAGGACTAGTGGCAAGAAGAGACAAAGGACACACATCTCTGAGGTTTCTGAGATGGAAAGGAAGATGAGGTGTTCCGTGAGCTAAAAGAAGATCCATAGGAAGAAGGCAGGATGTGAAAGAGGGTTGAAACTGTAAAGTACAGGCAGAGCACATAGAGTCTTAAAGGCATAAGAATCTGATGCTTTATTTTATTTTATTTTTTCTAACGTTTATTTATTTTTGAGACAGAGAGACAGAGCATGAACGGGGGAGGGTCAGAGAGAGGGAGACACAGAATCTGAAACAGGCTCCAGGCTCCGAGCTGTCAGCACAGAGCCCGACGCGGGGCTCGAACTCACGGACCGCGAGATCATGACCTGAGCCAAAGTCGGCCGCTTAACAGACTGAGCCACCCAGGCGCCCCCTGATGCTTTAAAAACAATGGAAATTCATGGGAGAAGGCTTTTTTTTTTTTTTTAATGCATGTCATTGTCCTATTTTTCTTGTTTTTTGTTTTTTGTCTTAAGAGGTCCCCTTTTCCACAGTTTCAGGAATCAATTGGAGAAGTATAAGCACAGAAATAAGGAGATTGCTTACATCTGTTGTTGTGTTCCAGAAAGCAAATGATAATGAGTTCCTCCACCAGTGATGGCAAAGCTGACAGAAAGAGATAGAAGGATCTGAAAAGTATTTAGGAGCCAGAACCAAGAATATAATGGATATTATATAATTATATATATAACCAAGAATATAATGGGTATGAGTGACCGTGGCTCCTGTGTTTCTAGACTGGATGGAGGCAGGGAGGGAGAGCCCTGGATTTGGGACCTCTAATGGCAGAGGATGTTTTAGGAGAGATTAACTTCAGTTCTGGAAATGTTTGTGTCAGATCCAAGCAGAGACAAGGAGTTGACAAATAGCTGCTTGGGCCTGGAATATAGCAGAAAAGTCTGGACTGGATATATTTGCAAATTTATATAATAAACACTTTCAAATGCTTCCTGGTTACCAGTCACTGTCTAAGCATGTTATAAACACTAAACTGTTTAATCTTCCCAACAACCTTCTGTTAAACCTATTTTACCAGGATTGTTAAAGTCTCCAAGTTAGGACATGCAGTCAGGATTCAAACCCAGGCCGTCCAGTTCTGGAGTCCACACTTCTAAGCACTAGGCTGCTGGGGCTGAACCCAAGAATGGGATGGGTGTGGGTGAGACCGACTAGTTGTAAGAGGAGAGGGAGCCCTGAGGAGTTCACACCATTAAAGGTCAGGAGAGAAGAGAGAATTGGCAAAGGAGACAAGTCACTTCTACAAATCCATTAGACCCATTTGTCTTAACATGTTCGCCCAGCAAGGCCCCACACTTTGAAGTCAGTAGAGCCCAGATGACATTCATCACCATTAGCCTGGACACCCTCACCACCAGATACAAAGTCTCCTGGATTTATTCTCCTTGAAAAACCATGACAGAGCTACCATACCACTTTCCAGACTCTGCACAATTGGTGTTCCTCCAAGGCTGACTCTTTTGCCAATAACTTGACTTGTATTATTTTTAGTGAAATATCATGTAGCAAGCTGCTCCTAAAATATTTCCAGTCTGGAGTGCTGGCAAGGAAAAAAAAAAATCAAAAAAGAAGAAAGCTAAGAGCGGAGGGCAACAGTGGGAAAAGAAAGGGGATAAC
Source organism: Panthera uncia (assembly GCF_023721935.1). NCBI lineage: Eukaryota > Metazoa > Chordata > Mammalia > Carnivora > Felidae > Panthera > Panthera uncia. Next base: position 90,449,192 of record NC_064809.1, on the reverse strand, counting down.
GAAAGGTGGAGGGCAGACCACACCCAAACACTGTAGAGGAAAGGACGTAATTTTTTTTTTTTAATTTTCTTAAATGTTTATTTATTTTTGCGAGAAAGACAGAACAAGCAGGGGAGGGGCAGAGAGGGAGGGAGACACAGAATCCAAGGCAGGCTCCAGGCGCTGAGCTGTCAGCACCGAGCCTGACGTGGGACTCGAACTCATGAATCACGAGATCGTGACCTGAGCTGAAGTCGGATGCTTAACCCACTGAGCCACTCAGGCACCCCAAGAACGTAATCTTTCAAGTGAGAAGGCTGGAAAGTCATCCACATGTTGTGGTTGATCTTAATCTCAATGGGACTGCCGCCCCCTCCTCCCTGCAGCTTTCCTAATTAAGCAATTACCCAGTTCCTCTTTCGTGATGTCATTAGCTGGTTTCCACTGGGTGTAGGATTTCACAGTACCTCGGCATCGGGAAGCCATGGACTTGGATTTGAACCAGCACAAGGTGTGTGAGTTCAGGCTCTGTGTTAAATGCATGACTTCAGTAAGTTACTAACCCGTGGTCTCAGTTTCCTCATCTGTGAAATGGGGATGATGATAACATCTACCTCATAGAGTTCTTATGAAATCTTTGAAGTAGTACCTCACCTGTGGCATAGTAAATACTCACGAAACATTAATTACTCTTATTTTTATTATTATTAGGAGGGTTGGTGTACTTCCAGTGCTTTTAGCAACATAATACCGTGGTATCTACAAGAGCCCCAAGGTACCATACTGATAGGGAGTCACGGTCATGGCCATTAAAGAAGGATGTTGAAACTTAAATTTAAGTATTGATAACTGAATTACTCCCAACTATTGTTTGAATCTGGCAGCATTTAGAGAAGCACAAATGCTCTGTGTGTCTCCTGTCTGGGAGAGGGACAAGTGCTTTGTCATAGAGATCAGACTCCACACAACTGTGGGGTCTGGTTCAGCCATCTCCGTGGGTCGTTGTCTTCCCATCTAACCCCGGAGCTTGAAGTCACAGAGCAGGCCGTCAGGAAGGGAAGACGGACATAGAATTAGGGAGAACAAGGACAGACCAGAACCCACAAATAGGAACTGGAGCCCACAAGGCCGGAATGAGACCTATTCCAGTTTTCGCTATCTCTGACCTCAGTTATGTGGCTGTGCCGCAGAAATGGGGACCCTTAATCAAGGAACTAAACATGCGAATGGTCCCGGAGTCAGAGAAGCTGAAGAAGGCTCTAGAAGCAGGAGGGCGGTTATAGGACATCCGCTACCTCACCCCAATGAGGTGAGCTAGCAAATAGATGACACTGTGTGTAAACCACAGAACGCTCGTTGCTTCACTTTGTCCTCTAAATATCCCACGAACATCTCTTTTGTAGCCCACCCCAAAGGGAAGTGCACAGGAAAGGGAATCCTGGGAAATGTATTTCAGCCCTGCCAATGGCTGACACGTTACAAAACCAGCCAGATGGATTTTTACTTAACAGATGTGTGCTCAGCACTGTGCCAACGGCTTTATTCCTCTTATTTCATCTATTGTCACCCCAACCCCACAAGTCTAGCTATCATGGTTGAGGAAACTGAGGAAAAGAATTCCTCTTGAGTAACTTGGCCGAGGTCAGATGAGATTTATTTATAAGCGATGAGGCCTACAGCTAAGGCTTGGAGTAGGTGTCTACAGTACCCAGGTTTTCTGTATCATTAGAATTCCTCCCCAAAACGGCTTAGCTAATAACCGCAACAGATAATTATCATGCAGGTCCTTTCCCTGCTCTTGTTAAAAATAATAAGGCAAGCTAGGCCCAAGGCACTGATTTACCTAGTGATAATATGACACTCTTGGAATCTTAATGAAAGCGAAATAATTTTCAGGTACGGTTTATGTATAAATATTATTCTCTTAAAAATTAAATAGATATCAACACCAAATGGAATTATTCCTTAGGCTCAATTGATTTCATTTCATAAACTATAAATTCATTTTAGTCACATTCTACAGGTAAGTCATAGCTGGTATACCACTATCTCATCTGTGGGCATGCAATCTGCCTCAATCTGTACTGGATTTAATAAGAATTTAAGTGGAAATCGTCATTGTCATTTCATTAAGAGTTATCAAGATCTGGGGTGCCTGGGTGGCTCAGTCAGTTGTTTTTGGGTGAGGTCATGGTCTCAGGGTCTTTAGATTGAGCCCTGCGTCAGGCTCCGTGCTGAGTGTGGAGCCTGCTTAAAGATGCTTTCTCTCCCTCTCCCTCTGCCCCTCTCTACTCTCTCTCTCTCTCTCTCAAAACATTTTTTTTTTAATAAAAACAAAAGTAATCAATATCCGTGAAGTTAGAATTCCTGCGAGCAACCACAGGATGCCCACCCCCCCACACACACACACAGGCAAAATCCCAACTTACCAGTTAAAAGCTGATTATAAAGAAAATTCGCAGTAACTGCTGAGTAAGATACAGATCCTCCCCTGTCGATAGCTATTAACTCTGGACACAGGTAAAAAGTAGCTAGCTGAAGTCACTAGAGACTGAAATGAGGCAAACAGATTCTAACAGGGCATCCATACTCACAGGAAAGGAGTATATAGAATGAGTTTCTGTCATTGTCCCCTAGCCTGTGACCAGGTATAATCAGTAGGGATTCAGTGATAGTGGGGGCGCTGGTAGAAACCTGCAGTCTTTTTGTCCTGGGGACTCAAAAGAGCAGATATGAGGAAACTCATCACCAAAGAGACAGGGGAAGCCCTGTTAGGAAAATGCACAGAGAGAGTTCATCAATTTCTGTCTGCTGTTAATTTCAGTCACTCTTGAACCATTCATGAGCACAACAGACTCAAAACAGCTCCGTTCAGACAGAAGATATAAACTGGATTTAGATGGGCTACACAAGAAAATGAGTTTTCAGTTCTAGTACAAACAACATTTACAAATACTTATTGTAATGCTGGATAGTTCTAGTAGGTTAGCTCAAGACAGAGAATGACTAGCAACTTCTATATGACAAACTATTGTAGAGCAAACCAAGTGCAAGGAAGATGGAAGCAACACTCTAAGTTGACCTTGAAGCCAAGGAAATCACTTTGGAAATGTGATCTAAATGTAGAATTCAAATAAATCCTACACCTCATGGGCACACTCATGTTCTTCCTCCTGCATAAAGTCTTCCTTTTTTGATTACTGCGTATAGAGTCATACATCACCTCTGAAATCCTTGCTATTTCCAATCATTCACGCAGCACAACTCTGACACAGTCTTAGGCTCAGGTCATGATCCAATGGTTATGAGATCGAGCCCCACATTGGGCTCTGTGCTGGGTGTGGAGCCTGCATGGGATTCTCTCTCTCTCTCTCTCTCTCTCTCTCTCTCTCTCTCTCTCCCTCTCTCTTTCTCTCCCTCTGCCTGTCCCACACACTCTCTCTCTAAATAAACTTAAAAAAATCAAAATAAAAAATAAAATTACTTTCTTCTTTTTTAATTTTTTTTTAACGTTTATTTATTTTTGAGACAGAGAGAGACAGAGCATGAACAGTGGAGGGGCAGAGAGAGAGGGAGACACAGAATCCAAAACAGGCTCCAGGCTCTGAGCTGTCAGCACAGAGCCCAACGCGGGGCTCGAACTCATGGACCGCGAGATCATGACCTGAGCCGAAGTCGGACGCTTAACCGACTGAGCCACCCAGGCGCCCCTAAAATTACTTTCTTTAAAACAATCTTTTTAATTTTATTTTTAGAGAGTGCAAGCAGGGGAGAGGGGCTTGAAGCCACGACCCTGGGATCATGACCTGAGCTGACATCAAAGAGTTGAGCGCTCAACTGACTGAGCCACCCAGGCACCCCTAAAATAAAATCACTTTCATGTAAGTATTACCCCAAGTTGTGTTTGGGCTCAGCAGGAAATCTTGCCGTGATCAGTTAGTGACGTCTGCCATAGGCAAGGAGACTATGTCGTGTCCACTCCACCTACCTGCCACCCCCCCATTGTCTGAGTTCTCTCAAGTGTTTCACAGATATTTTCTTACTGCACCTTCACAACAACACTCTGAAGTAGATATTATTTTCTCCATTTTGCAGATGAGAAACCTGAGTTTCTGAGGGTTTGCATAAGTTATTCAGAGTCCCTTTTGCCCCATCGTACATGACGGAATTAGGCTTCAAAGCCTGAACTTTACCCACCATACCTCTGTGATTCTCTTTATAACACAACTTCCTGCCTACTCAGTGCTTAGCACAAAAGAGGTTCTTGCTGAACATTTTTACAGACTTAATAAATGGATGACATGTCAACTTGGCACACAGCAGCCTAAAATAGGGTTATTTTTTAGACAGCTGTGAAGCTGAGGGCAAGTCTGAATCACAATAACAGACTTCTTTTAACTGGAAGCCATATTTGAAAATGAAGTATTTTCATGTCTACAGTGCACAGAGGGTTGTGGCCAGATAAACATGTCTTCCAGTGACGAACAGGAGGCTCATTGTCAGTAAACACAAGACAACACTATTAAAATCTGTATGACTATTAATCTATAATTTCTTCATGGCAACAATTGTCATCAAATAAAAATTTAATCATATTGCTTTGTGCCTTAAAGTCTTCATTGAGCCTGTCATGCGTTTCGAAGTCCACAGCTCAGCCCGAAATGTTCCTCATAATCTGATCAGTATCTTTGTCTTTAGCCCCACTTCTACATTCACTTATCTGACCAACCTCACCTCAGTGATACGAAGTGACTTAAAGCATTCCTATATCGTGCAGTGGTACACCTTCTCTCTTTGCTTACACAGTATTCTTTCTCCCTGGACTGCCCATTACTCGTCTTTATTTTTTAACATTAAATTTAAGTTTAACATTAAATTGAAGGCGTTACCTCTTTTTGCAACTCTTCTCTGGTCCCCTGAACCTAAAAGTCCCTCATTCTTGCTCAGAGTAGAACTCTGGATTCATCAGAGCGTCCTTTTCGTTTTAGATGCTGCCTGGACTTTCATCCTCTTCTGCCCAACCAGAATCTCTTGGAAGACACAGATCACATCTTATTTTATAACTATATCACCCAGCATAGTGTCTGGAACATAATAGGAAGTTCATAATTATTATTTTGAGTAAGGGAATGTCAGTTCTATTCCTAGATGACATATATGTGTAAGGAGATAAGAAAAAGATCAACTATTTAACACTTGGGGTGAGGGGAAGTTTCCTTTTTCTAGGAGATGCAGTTTATCTCCAAGTTTCTATTAGTGAGTCTGGTAGGGACTGTAGTTAGTATTTACCAAATTTCATTTCCCAGGCTTACTTGCAGTCTGGTTGGTCACATGATGAGTTACGGTGCCCGGAATCTATGCAGAAGTGATGTAAGCTGCTTTTCAGCATGGCTAACAAAAATCTCCCATGTGTAATCCTTCATTCACATTGTCTTCCTCCTGTCTCCTGCTGGGGGATGCTGGGGTGACTTTGAAACTTCATACAGCGGAGTCACAAGATGGCAGTGGCCTGGGTCACTGAGCCACCGCTTGAGTAAAAGCTAGTGTAGAGCCATTCAATTAGAAATAGCTACACTGGCAGTTAATCATTGAGAGTTGGAGATTATTTATTTTAGGAATTTGTGTCATTTATCATGATGAATAGAGCCCAATATGAATTCTATGTGCATCTGTGTTGCTGTTTTTTTAAAATGTTTATTCTTGAGAGAGAGAGAGAGAGAGAGACAGAGAGAGAGGGAGAGAAAGAACGAGCGGGGGAGGGGCAGAGAGAGGGAGACACAGAATCCGAAGCAGGCTCCAGGCTCCGAGCAGTTAGCACAGAGCCTGACGTGGGGCTCAAACCCGCGAACTGTGAGATCATGACCTGAGCCGAAGTCGGACGCTCAACCGACTGACCCACCAAGGTGCCCCACCTGTGTTGCTCTTATACAAGATTCTACAAACATCTGAAACTGGAGCTTTGAAGGCCTTAAGAGAGACTTATTTAATTAAGTAACACTTAATAAGCCTCACCGCAATGTGTTCACAAAAGAGAAACTGAAAGTTGCAGAGGAAAACATTTCAGAACAGAGCAGATGGGATGCATACCCAGAGGGAGCCTGAGATGGGGTATGTGTGGTATCAGAGATATAGAGTAGTTTTGAGCTAGCCCCTCCACCTTACCCTTAGAGCCTGTATATCCATAGAGTCTGCATCAATGCAGCTTGCTAGCCTCTTTTAGTGACCTAGTAGGGAAAAAACAAAGTTAGGACTGTAATTTAAATGAACCTTGAGGCTTTTGGGGGTCAGGGTAGAGTATGTATGGCAGGGGATGGGGACCCAAAGGAGGCCTCTTCTTCCCATCAACATGCCCCTTTTCTGATTCTTCCTACTCCCAACTCTGTTTCCCTTCCTACAAGTGATGGTGTTTCTGGCACTAAAGTCATGCTCTGCCTGTTGAAGCAGTAGCCAAGGTGTAACTCTAGAGAGGTGGCGGCTGTTAAACAAGAAAGTGGAGAAAACCAGTGGTGAGTGCACTTAGATAAGCAAAACAACCCAAGGCCATTCACTTTAGGTATCATTACCCAAGGGATGACTTTCCCATGACGCTGTAGAGGATATTTGATTAAACTCTATTTTACATGTGTAGAATCTTAAAATAGAATGTGACAAAACAGGGTAATGCAAAGCCGAATGGATATTGTAGAAACTGAGGAATTACTAGGTATACTTAGATTCGTGACTTGGTACCAAAAGAGCCCCAAACTGAGACATCACTCAATTCTCAAGAGTTAGTCTCAGAAGGTTAATGCCGAGGACATCTCTTGGGGTGATCTCCCAGTTCTCTGTGATTCTCTTTTATTGAGGAACAGCTCCGTGGCAACCATGGAAAGACACTACTCTGATCCCCTGCTGTGTAGATGTAACTGATGGATGGCCCCAGCTGCTGCCTTCTGAGTCCACAGCAACAGTCATAGGCAAGACCAACCTTCCCACGGGCTGCCCTCAACCAATGACGGAGTATATCAGGGATACTAATCATGCTACTTCTTGCAAGGTTGTAAGAACTTTCTGATTCTTTTTTTTTTTTTTAATTTTTTTTTTTTTAACGTTTATTTATTTTTGGGACAGAGAGAGACAGAGCATGAACGGGGGAGGGGCAGAGAGAAAGGGAGACACAGAATCAGAAGCAGGCTCCAGGCTCTGAGCCATCAGCCCAGAGCCCGACGTGGGGCTCGAACTCACGGGCTGTGAGATCGTGACCTGAGCTGAAGTCGGACGCTCAACCGACTGAGCCACCCAGGTGCCCCAGAACTTTCTGATTCTTGACTTTGGCTCAAGGACTCCCATTGGCTTGGCCAAAACTTTCTTGTTGTTGTAGTCTTAGGTTTTGCCAGTTCAACCTTGCTTCCTTCTCTCCCTCGTAGGGATTGGACCTGCTTGGCGATGTCCTCTGCTCCTCCCCTTTATCCTTCACAGGTGTTTTCTCCAGTAAATCTCTTGCATGTCTAATACTGTCTTGACATCTGATTCTCAGAGGGCCCAAACTAGTACAAGATCACATCTATGGGGAGCTTCCAAGAACGGAGGCTGTGTTCTAGGGTCCTGCCATGATTACCAGGGGACTAGACAACTGACCATACTGGAGCCATGAAATACTCAGTCCCAGGAATTTGGGGTGTAGAGAACAGAGACATGAAGACGAGGGTACACGGAGCTCAGGCCTATGTAAGAGCTCCTTGGAGAAAATGTTCATGAGCTTAAATATTGAGATCCTGAAGTTGCATTCATACCTTCTCCTCCTATATTTTTGTTTTTAACTATTCCTTTATATTTTTGTAATTTTCCAATTTTATTCCACCAAACTCCCTCGTTTCCATTTTGCTTGTCAAAGTCTATTTCTGTTACTTGCAACTAGACAAGGACTATGGTGAGGCACAGACCAGATTTTTCATAAGTCTTTTATGGTACTGCAGACTTTATCCAGATCCTTTCCTAACATGTTTATATATCAGATCTGATGGCATCTCTGTGGTATTGAGTTTTGTCCTCTGCATGAAGTAGGCTTTATTTTTATATTGTAAAAATCTTTATTTTTCCAGGATGTTGAATATAAATCTAAAACTCCCAAAGTAAAGTTAAAAAAACTCAAAACCCAAGAAACAAAACATGACTCACAGAAAGGACGTTTTAATAGTTAGAAGTTATGGGAAAGGATTTGTCAAGCATCATTTGCTAAATCTCACTCATAAAGAGATGGTTCTCAGAAACTATAAAAAAAAGGAATCTTGTCCTACATTAGGCACATAGAGAGGAAGGTCAAAGAATAAGATTATCTAAAGCAGCATATTATTTTCTGTCTGGATCTTAGGGAGATTTTGCCCTTTGAATGTTGAATTGCTAATAAAATAGAAAAGGTCTTAGATAATGAAGGAAAAAACACTGGAAGAAGTCACAAAATGAAGCAAACCCAGAAGCTGCCTACCGATTGCGTTCTTTGAAAACACTTTACACCTACCCATGGCTTTCTGTCTGGCAATGTCAGCATATTTCTAAATGCCCCTGAGCACACCTATGGGGACTGCATCAACGTGCAAGGAACAAAATGGCACTAAATCATATCACTTATTCACTGTTAACCTAGGGATCCGAGTTAGAGCTGAGGTTGGAAGTCTCGATTTCTACAAACTCTTAGAGCCCTCCATGTGACAAAACAGGCCACACCCCCTCTGAAAGTACAGCTGCTTGATGTGCTCTGAGTTTTATGAGAAAAGTTTGCATTTCTTCACTTGGTTTTCTGAGTGATTCAGAAACAGATGGCAGAAGTTTTAAGGATTCTTTTTAAAAGCTCCAGAAATCTACCCATCTTCCTTCCTTCCTTCCTTCCTTCCTTCCTTCCTTTTTTCCCCCCTTCCTTCCTTCCTTCCTTCCTTCCTTCCTTCCTCTTCATTCTTGTCAAATACAAGGCCATTGACCGCATTCAATGGGGAAATGTAAAAAAAAGTCATAAGTATAATGTACACTCAGAGACATGGATGCTTTGTCAAATAAAAGGATGTGAGCTAGATTTTCAATCCAAATAATTAGGGAATAAGCTGAGAACCTATTTGGTCTCAAGAGTTTCCTCAGGAGCTTACAAATATGTTTTTAAACACCAGACAAGTTGATCATTTCTGGTCTGAGCAGCAAAGTCTAGATATGCACATCATTACATGCGATGGAGCCCCAAAGCTCTTCTGGGTAATCTCACAAGCTTTTCACTTGCTTTGGAAGCAGAGAAGAAGAGATAATTAGTCATCATCTGCTTAATCACCAGTGACAGAGATTGGCCTGACTGACCTGACTTACTTCTGCCTTAATCCTTTCGAAAGCAGAAGAAAGGTGGCAATCGTGCTGTGGAACAATCCGTCCTGTGTACTTTAAGCAGAGATCAAAGTATGTCTCCTTCTCACCCCCAGACCCTGTGACGTGTTTTCCTCCACAGAATATCTGGAGCAAGGTGAGGTGTCCGTCTCATTGGCATACAGCTAGTATGCCAGCCCTGACTCTGCCAAGGCTCTTCACGTATTTCATAGTGACAGATAAAGTCTAAATCACACAGGCTCCATTACCCCACCTGCTTGATCTTGGGAAGTACAAACTTTCCAATGCATCCTGGCAATCTCCAGGGGATGCTCCCATGGTCTAAAAATTCAGCTTGGTTTGACTTAGGGCCACCGAGTTCTTTTCTCCTTATAGGGACTTAGCTCATTTAGCGCATCTCTTTCTGCGGGTGGGTTCCATGGTCTCTCCTTCCAATATTGTATTACCAGTTGCCTAACAAAAACAAAAACAAAAACAAAAATCTGACCGGGGATAATCAATAATTTATAATACATCTAGAGGCAGTCTGAATCCAGATGGAAAAGAGATACGTCTACACACAGTAACAAACGAGCCAACGTTTAGAGTGCTTCTTATGAGCCATGCTCTAAGTGATTTAACTTCCTTCTTGCTACCACACTCTGAATCATGTACTCTTTCTTTTTTTAAGTTTAGGTACTTATTTTGAGAAAGAGAGAGCAAGTAGGGGAGGGGCAGAGAGAGGGAGAGAGAGGATCCCAAGTAGGCTCTGCACCAACAGCAGGGCTCAAACTCACAAGCCATGAGATCCTGACCTGAGATGAAGCCTGGAGCTGGAAGCTTAACCAACTGAGCCGCTCAGGCACCCCAATTGTGGACTCTTATTAACGTTAATCTACAAATGAACAAACTGAGGCACAGAGAAGGTTAAAAAATGTTTTGTTAAACATTTAGTAAGAGGTAGAGCTGGGATCTGAGGCCAGGCAATCTGGTTGAAAAAATGGGGTTCTTCAGGATGATACTGTATTTCCTCTCTACTTCCTAATGAAGTAAACATAATCTGCAAAGATGTACCTTTATCCATTATTAAAATAACATGCTACATCAACTTTTGGTTTATCGGAGCTCAAATTTCTCCTTTCCGGAGTCTTTGCTCTCCACTTGTATAACTGACAGAAAACCACAGGGATGATCTGCCCCAAAGACAAAGTCTCCAGCGCTTTGTGAAACGTAAACTATTCTGCTCAGAATCCTTGCCCTTGTCTAGTTCTGTTGGGTTTTTAGCTTCTGTCCTCTCCGGCTAAACAAGGTGAGTGAATTGTCCCCACAGAAAAGGAAGCTATCGTTTCACGAGACCACTGCCCTACTCCATTCCAGTGGACTTGGTTTCAGGTTTTTAAATCCCTTCTTGACTGTCCTTCTTTGGTGGAGAATACTCAAGGTCAATGCATGCAGCCACTGATAAAATCATGCTTTCTTTAACTTGGGTAGTCCCTATCTTCCGGTTTGTCCCTACCTCTTGGCACTCTTACTGGTTTTACCTTCTGTTCCAGGAGTCCATTGTTGGTCTGCCTCTCTCTCCACTCTGATTTTGCCCATCCTTTCAGATGGAAATGTTTCCCAAGCCTAGGTCTTGAGTTAAAACCTCTCCCCTGCGTTCCTTTTCTATATACTAATCTGCCTTTGGGATATCTCTACTTCCATGCCCCAAGGTCACCTTGACTATAGAACAACAATCAATCACCTCAGGTCATCGCACTAGCTCTTTCTCTGCCCAGTGATCTTTCACTAGACATCTCAGGCTCTTTCCCTTACAGCCTTCCCTGACCATCCTCTTTAAAATAGCAGTATCCCACCCCACACACTCTCTGTCCATGTCTGTCCACCTCCATTAGAGTGTAAGTTCTATTAGAGCATTGTCTTTTGTCTTCTCTGTTCTGTATTGTATCCCCAGCATTTTGGAACAGTGCTTGGCATACTGTGGTCACTTGATGCACATTAGAAAAAAAAAGGGAAGGAAGGAAGGAAGGAGGGAAGAAAGGAAGGAAGGAAGGAAGGAAGGAAGGAAGATAATGAACAAACCATTTTCTGGTTCCCATCTCAGGTCCTTCCAGCCCCAGCCACTCAATTTCTAATGTAACATTCTAAAATGCGCATCTCATCATGTGGGCGATCATTTTAAAAAAATCCTTCAAATCCCTCCTATACCCATAAATACTTAGCATGGTACTGGCTTTACATTCACCATCCCCACCAGCCTCATTTCTGACCACTCTCCCATAAGCATCCTGTGGTCTACGCAGCATTTCCCAAGTAGATGTGCCATGAACAAATAGTCCTGCGGATGGCGAAATCTGGACGGCGCATCACACTGTTGAGCGATGAATGGAGGCACATTAAATCGTGTGAGTTGATTTGAGCAAAAATCCATTTGAATCAGGGAGTGCCAAATAGGAAGTCGTTAGGAGTGCTCTACCAACAGGAGCCAGGGGCAAGGTTTTTACAGATAAGATATGGAAGCAAAGCAAGGACATTGTTTGACTGACTCTAGTTTACATTATTTGGGAAAGGCTAGTTGGTGTTGGTGATCTGTTGTTCTTCTGGCCCCTGAGGCATTTACAGGAACTGCCTCTAGCTTAAATTTGGGGTGGTTTAGGCGAGCTACCAAGGCATTAGAGCCTCCTCAGTCTAAGGGCCTCCTTGTTTGATTCCTCTAACAACACTGTATCTCTGTTGTAAAGAATCACCAAGCACGTTGGCATATTAAGAAGACCCGTATAACTAACATACAGGACCAAGCGTGCATTTAAAAAGGAAAGCTGTTTAGGAAGCTAAAGTTTGTTTAGTCCAGGTCTGAAAACTTTGTTGTGTAAGGAACAACGATGAACCAGACCTCATGGAACACAGTTTGGGAAATACTGCTCTATATGACCACATACGGTTTCCTGTGCACCCCAGTTTCCCCCCATCTTCCCATCTTCCCATGCTTTACTTTTACAGAAGACCCCTCCGCCTTCTAAGCTTCAAGAATTTCTTTCTTTCTTTCTTTTTTTAACATTTATTTATTTTTGAGACAAAGAGAGACAAAGCATGAACAGGGGAGGGTCAGAGAGAGGGAGACACAGAATCTGAAACAGGCTCCAAGCTGTCAGCACAGAGCCCGATGCGGGGCTCGAACTCATGGACCTCGAGATCATGACCTGAGCCGAGAAGTCAGCCGCTTAACTGACTGAGCCACCCAGGGGCCCCATAAGCTTTGAGAATTTCTATAAGCCCATTCTGTAAAGCTTAATGCAGAGTCACTTCCTCTGAAAAGTCCCCTCAGGGAGAATTCCTCACCCTCTCCTCCTGCTGTCTGTTGTATCTGTTACCCGCCTCTGTCACAACACTCGCCTTGTTTACCATTCCTGCTTATTTTCTGAATCTTCCATTAAACTATGGCTCCTCAGGGATCTGGGGTCATTCAACTCTGCACCCTCCATCACCAATTCCCGTGTAAGTGTGATAAAGGAATAGTCTATTCAGGGAACGTAACATTGAAACTTATGCCCATGCTATCAAAAATGAGGAGGGGGATAGACTATGAGGAATATACCAAGAAATATGGACTCTGATTCCATTATGCGAAGGGTGCTTTGCCTCCTTTTGTGGGAAGGCATACAGGAAATAAAAGATACAGCCCGTCGGGAGGTGGCCTGGGCTGGACCTACCCATCCTGATTAAAATCCATTCAACAGTCTGAGAGTGACTTAATGGGTTGTCCAAATTCCTAAGATTGTCATTGTTGCCACTGCCCGCCTCTGCAGATGGGAAAGAAACAGCCCATCTCCAGCCCACTTAAAACACAGATAGATGCCTCCCAAAGCACAAGTTTGCCCTGGAAACTTGTCACAGTTGCGCCAGCTGCCTGTGTTTTTACTTTCCGGATTCCCCGCACAGACAGGGTGGCTTATGTCGTTGTAGAAAGAAGAAGAAAAAAATAGCCGAAGGACACGAGCAAAAAATAAACATGTGACCCTTTCCAATTTAATAATAAAAACTGTGACATTTATTTCCAACTTTGTATAAAATGAAAAAGGCAGGGAGTTTGGGTCATTCTACTTCATACCACCCAGCACCTGTTACAGAGCATGGAACCCGGCAAGTGCTCAGAAATGTGTGATAAATTAATTTCTGGAGAACGTGGCAGGTCACTAAATAAAGTGTCTTTGCCGTTCAACTGTTAAACCAGCTCACCGAGCTACCAGCCTGAAAACTTTGTATTTCCGCGGACAATGACTAGCCGTGCCTCCCGCTCCTTTAAGCAATGATCATTCTAGGTTTCTCTCTCAGGTACACATAGAAGATAATCACGTCTAGGTGTTCCAAAGCAACTTGGTCAACTGTGTTGTCTAAAGAACTAGGTGGTGGGGTGCCTGGGTGGCTCAGTCGGCTAAGCATCCGACTTCGGCTCAGGTCACGATCTCGCGGTCCGTGAGTTTGAGCCCCGCGTCGGGCTCTGTGCTGACCGCTCAGAGCCTGGAGCCTGTTTCAGATTCTGTGTCTCCCTCTCTCTGACCCTCCCCCGTTCATGCTCTGTCTCTGTCTCAAAAATAAATAAACGTTAAAAAAAAATTTTTTTTTTAAATAAAAAAATAAAGAACTAGGTGGGAGAACGTGATCTCTTCCCAGTTGGTTTCTTTTAAGACATTTTAAGCCAATTCCAAATGGCAGAGGCTCACTCTGCTCTTACGTCCTTCGCGTTGCCCGGGAAACAATTCTGTCCTATAATTGTACCCAGGTCGATTTTCTGCGCCTCTCTTCCATGTCCTGTGTTCCGGAAGGCTCACCCCGTGACTGCATCACCTGGGCTCCTCTGCCCTCTAACTGCCAGCTTTGTTTAACCCCGTGAAGGGCTATTAGCAGGACATCAAAAGGTAGCAGTGAAAAGCAGTCACACCTTTCTTCCTGCCCCTCCCAGCAGGGCAGTGATCCTGGCAATGACCACAGGCTTCTATGACTGCAACTCTTTCCAAGGCTCCAGTTCGTCTTTCCTTCCCTCTTTTGGCCTAGGGCTGGTGGTGGAATCCCACAGTGGGCTGTCTGTGTCTAGACCGCCATTCCTGCTGACTCCCTTCAGTCTCCCCCCACCTATGCAATAGTTTCTTCAGTAAATTATTTTCAGTTAAAATCTGAGTGTGCCTTCTGGGGGATGTGCCATGTTAAAGAGTTCCATTCTTATCCTAAGCGCATCAGGAAACCATTGAAATGTCTTAAGCAATGAGGGAAGAATGTGGGGGGCAAAGCCACAATTAAATTTGAATTTCAAACATATAACTCTGGCTACGGTTCAGGATGTAGATGGGAAAAAGAGAGTGCATAGGGGTAGGTCATTTAGGAGACTGTCGTACTGGTCCAGAGGAGAAATGACAGTGGTTTGGGGTTGGTATCTATTAAAGGTGGGGCTGGTGGAGGCCAGAGGTGTTTGAATGTAAAATTGAGAGAAGCTAGTGATGGATCTGATACAAAGAGAGGGAGGGAGGTGAGGCATTGAGATGTCAAAAGTAATTCCTTGCTTGGCTTCTAGTCATGCTATGTGCTAAGAAGTGTAAATGGAAAGCTAGATTTCTAGGATAAAGCGCATGATTTTGATTTAGGGCGCATTCACTCGGAGTTGTCTTTGTGTTCTCTCAGTAGACAAATGCACAAGTCTAATAACTCAGATTAGAGGTCTAGACCGGAGATTTGTATCCGAGACTTGTCTCTACATAGCTGTTAATTAACCCTGTGAATTACAACTCCTGGGAATATGAAAAGCTTTCAATGTTCCGGACAGAAATTTTACAGATACTTGTTAAGAGACCCTAAAAATAGGGTGCTTGGGTGGCTCAGTTGGTTAAGCAACTGACTCCTGATTTTGACTCAGGTCATGGTCTCACAGTTTTTGTGGGTGCGGACCCTGCCTGGGATTCTCTATTCCTCTCTCGCTCTCTTTCTCTCTCTGTCTCTCTGCCCCTCCCCTGCTTGCACATGTGCAGGCACTCTTTCTATCTCCCAAAATAAATAAACACGAAAAAAGAGACCCTAAAAATGAAGACACATGAACAAATACGTGAAGTGGAACGCCATTTGGTTTTTTAGGTCAGACGCATACATCGCAATGCAAATATTAAAAATTTAACCTAATAAAAAGGGCTGTTTTTGATCGAGGACATACTATATCATTTTTTTATTTCCCAAGTCTGATGCAAAACAGTGCGTACGAGAGGATGTATGCTAAGTGAGCAAAGTGATATACTTATGTTCTCAAAAGATACTTTTCCTTTTACCCTGAAATGCTAGTGGTTCATATTGCACAGTTAAGTTGAGTTGTCATGGTAACTGACTGCGGAGGATTGTGGTCACATTTGCGCTATGATTTGTGCCGTGTCCTAGCCGTATGGCCGGGGTCCCTATTTGTCTCACCCGCATTCGGCTCAAAAACAACTTCTTCTTGCTCTAGAATCCTTTCATCAGAAATTGCCAGAGAAACTTTCCTAGATTCTGTAGCCTCTAAGAGTATTTACTGAAAATGATCCTACTGTAGGATCTCATCTTTATCCATCTTATAATCAAAATGGCTATGTCTGACCATGTAGAACAACAAAGTTGTCCATTTTTGTAAACAAAAGACATTGTTTTAGTTATAAATGTACATACATTCCATACATATATATACGTGTACTGAAACATCCCATTGCTTCCTTTTGGGAGCCTGAGTGGCTCAGTTGGTTAAGTGTCTGACTTTGGCTCAGGTATGATCTCACGGTGTGTGAGTTAGAGCCCCATTATCAGGCTGTCTGCTGTTAGCCCAGAGCCTGCTTCAGATCCTCTGTCCCCCTCTCTCTGCCCCTCCCCTGCTCGTGTGTGTGTGTGTGTGTGTGAATGTGTGTGCGCTCTCTCTCTCTCTCAAAAATAAATAAAATGTTTAAAAATGCTTACTTTTGCCATTTGCAATCTGCTCTAGGATTTTCTATTCTATCCTACTTAGGTTTTTAAAATGCTGATTAAGGTTCACCAGCTTGACCTCATAATTCACTCTTGGATTAAACTTCCAGGCTGGAAAGTGTCCTCTAAATCCTGGTTTCTTCACCAATTTTAGAGATCGCTGCTTTACCGTTAATGCATCCTTGGAGTCTCACATTGAAAGGAGGAGAAAAATGACCAGTGACATAAGCAGCTATATGAGGACACAGGCACATGTGTATGCGGGTCTTTGTCACGGTCCCAGGAAACTTGTCATTCTGTCTGCTCCCTGGAGGCACATGTATATGCGGGTCTTTGTCATGGTCCCAGGAAACTTGTCATTCTGTCTGCTCCCTGGAAGTTGATTTTGTTGCATCAGGCAGGCACATTTAAGAGAGATTCTGGCCTGGGCTTAACTACAAAAGAATTTGTGTTTCTGCTGAGCAATTAGTGTATGTTTAACTTCAAGGACAAAGTACCTTGTGAAGAAGACCAGGTTCCCAGTTTCTTGTTGGCTGCCAGAACCTTCAGTACACAAGTACGTTCTCTTCATTTCTAGATCCAAGTTCCATTCTTAGCCTTATTTCTCCTTTATCCTTACCCATGTGCTATTTTGTATTTTATGTACCTCTGAAAACCACTCCAGGTTTTGTTTTTTTGTTTTTTTTTTTTCCTCTCTGAAACATTGTGATACCTAAAGGAATACGAGATATAAAGAAAAATGGGAAGTAATCCAAGGAGGTAGTTAAGAACATGAGCTCTGGAGTCAGGTGGCCTGATTTTAATTCCTGACTCTTTTACTCACTAGTGGGGATCTGAAAGAGCACATTACTTGATCTCTTTATGGGTTGGTTTCCTCGTGAATTAAATAAAGGAAATAAGAGCATCTTTCTCAAATGCTGATTGTGCAGATTATGAAAAAATTCATGTGAAATACTTAGGAGAGTTTGTCATGTACAGTAAGCGCTCAATTAATTAGGTAATGTTAGCTATTGTTGTAAAAATTAGTATATTTGAGTTCATGACTGTTTCTGGACATACGAATGCATAGTTATGCAAACGTGTAGCATAAAGAAATGTTGACAGCCCTCTACTCATCTGAAGCTACTGGAATGTGTAGGGAAATGGTGTTTTCATGACACCCTACTGCCTTCAGAAGGTTCACATGAAATTTTTCTACCTAGCTCTGTTAGTCTATTCGGCCTGCCACAGACTCGGCAGCTTAAACAACGGACATTTACTTTCTCATTGTTCTGGAGGTTAGAAGTCCAAGATCAAGGAAGGTGCCAGCAAATTCCACCTCTGGTGAGACCTCTTTTCCTGCCTGGTAGATGGCTGCCTTCTCCCTGTGTCCTCACACAGCCTCTTCTTCTATGCGCACAGAGGAAGATCTCTGGAGTCTCTTTCTTATAAGGACACTAGTTCTGTGGAGACGTATGACCTCATTGAACTTAAATTATCTCCTCAAAGGCCCTGTCTCCAAATACAGTTACATTAGTGTTAGAAGTTCAACACAAGTGGGATGCCTGGGTGGCTCAGTCGGTTAGGCGTCTGACTTCGGCTCCGGTCATGATCTTGCGGTCCGTGGGTTCGAGCCCTGCATTGGGCTTTGTGCTGACAGCTTGGAGCTTGGAGCCTGCTTCAGATTCTGTGTCTCCCTCTCCCTCTGCCTTCCTCTGCTCTCTCTCTCTCTCTTTCGCAAAAATAAATAAACATTAAAAAAAATTTAAAGAAGTTCAATACAAGAATCTGGGGAGGGTATGAGGGGGACACAATTCAGCCGATAACAGTAGCATTGGTAAAAAAAAAAAAAAAAAAAAGAGCACAGGAACTGTCAAGCAGAGAGAAAAAATAAGAAACCAAACAACCAGAGAATGAGACTTTTCCAGCATGGAAAGGAGGAGACAGGGGAGGGGAGTCACTGGGGGAGGCCCTCGTGCACCAGAACGAACAGTTCAGGGGAAGCAGGGATGCTGTTGACAGTGTTGTGGAGACTCTGTTGGAAAAACCCTGGCTATGCTCCATCTGAGAATCACAGCTTCAGATAATGTGAACCAGGCCGGGGCATCTCCTGAGAAGAGGCACTTTCTTACGCCTTATATAACTGTTTCTGGTCAGGCTCGAAACGCCGTGGGAACTACTCAATGGCCCTTCTTGCTTCAGGATCAGTAGTAGCGTTCAGCACATTCGCAGACAGCCCCTCACTGCCTTGTCATTTTCGCTTGATCACTCATCACTAGCGAGGGCATTTTTTTCGGGTTTCATTTGCAAAAATCTCTAGGTGATGTCCCTTAGATAAAATTACAGTAGGAAGAAGGTAGTGACTCTGAGCGAACAGACCACCCACCCTTCCAGAACCAGGGAAGGGTGTGTGAGTGTGTGGGTACAAGCAACAGGTCTTGAAAATCAGTCACGTTTTATCGTAAGAAGATCCCCATCCTAGTTATTGTACCTAAAATGAGTCAATATAAAAGCTGAGATGAAATTTCTAACTTCCAAAGATTCTTATAGTCAAACCCCGGCCAAAACTAAGATAAACTGGGATTGAGACGGGACAATGACCAAATCTTTGTTTCTGCAGACATCACACAACAATCGAGCTAATTGTTTCTACCTTTACCAACAATTAAAAATAGAAGTCGAAGATGGGGAAGGCTGAGGAGAAATGAGGGGGGAGAAGGATGAAGAAGAGGAGCTGGAGGGGGAGGAGGGGAAGAAGGAAGGAGTGGAAAAAGAATAAGAAAAGGGGGAGGAGACTGGGGGGGGGAGGGGGCAGGGGGGGGGGGGGGGGGTCGAAGGGTAGTAAAAAGGGCTGTGCACAAGAATCGGGTGGGGTCTGAGCTCTAGCTTCAATTGTCACCCTGGAAGTTACAATCTTTGGATTTAAGTGTGAATGCTTGACACTTTGTGGGCCTGGGTTTCCTTCTCTGCACACTTACGGGCTAGTCCCCATCAGTGGTTTTGAAAGCTTTGCTGTTGTTGTTGTAGTTGTTCTCTTGTTCCCTTTTTTGCAGTGAGATTCTTCTTACTAAACGAAAGGTTATAGGGGCGCCTGGGTGGCTCTGTCGGTTGAGTGTCCGACTTTGGCTCAGGTCATGATCTCATGGCACGTGGGTTTGAGCCCCGCATTGGACTCTGTACTAATGGCTCAGACCCTGGAGCCTGCTTTGAATTCTGTGTCTCCCTCTCTTTCTGCTCCTCCCCTGCTTGCACTCTCTCTCTCTCTCTCTCAAAAATAAATAAACATTAAAAAAAAAATAAACTCCTCTGGCTTAAAAAAATGAACAAAGAAATGAACCAAACGGTGTAATACCCAACATGCAATTCAGACACAGGCAGAAGCCCTGGGTAGAAGCAGATGCAGAGTTCACTGTGTTAGGCAACTACTGCTCTAGGGGACCCCAGAGAGCGCTGGCAGCAATCTGGATGCTAGGGCCTCATCCCTCTCCAACCTGCCCCTGCCACCCTTGTTATGCCCCCTATCACTCCTGTGACGGGCAGTCCCACTGCGATGCCACTCTCAGAGCCCGTGTGATAAGCCTGCTTTCTGGTGGCCCTGCTGCCTGAATGCAGCTCTCGAGGTGCCTCAAGGACTGAGCTCCCTTCAACAGGAATCGGCCCATGCTGTACGGGCTTCTACTCTCTAAGAAACAGATTACAGTGCACTTGCAAATGTTTCCAAAAGCTTTCGAAATTGCCCCCGATGTACAGCACCCCCTGTATGGGAACTACTGCGTGTCATGAGAGAGAACGGCAAGTCACCAATCCCCACTCAGGTTCAGGCTGCTCCACACCGACTGTCTCTGCCACGGCGCAGCCTGACTCACCACCACGTAAAAAGACCCACACTGAAAACTCCGGCCTGAAATTCTTGTGGAACAATCCTGGGAACCACTCCACCACCACCATCGTGCACATGCACGGCCTCGGAGAAGCCTAATCTGAGTTCAGGCTGTTGCTAGAGCCCGCCTAGGAAGTCTGTAACCAAACCTCAGTCCAGGAGCCAAACCGTTTAACCCACTGGCATCAAACAGCTCAGAAAATGAACTAAATATAGAACGCCCAAGTAAGCCCTGAGGTTCTTTCCTTCCTATTTGAGTCCAAAAAGCTCTTCTGGACATCACACCATTAAACAAAGCAACGTAACTGACAAGCAGCGATGGCCAACGCCAGTTCAGTTTTGGAAATAAACAAGGCTCTTAGCTTCCCCAAAGATTTGCCCTGCAGCTGTCACTCACTGGCAAGAGACAGAGCCAGGCTGGGTCAGTCGACACACATTTGGGGGATGACTTCAGGGCTCCCCACATTGGGCTGCTCTGGGTCACTGATCATCAGAAACGGTCTACTTTGGCCACTTTTTTTCCCCCTTTAAACAACATCAGATTGAAACCATTTTTTTCTCAGCAGCTTGTTCCCAGAACAAGGTATTTCCAAGTGAAAGGCAGTTATGTGAAATCTACCATCAGGACACAGAACACAAAGTTAAACATTTAATATATTTAAACAATCATGCTTGTATTTCTGTTTTGTTAGCCTAAAGCAACTCACTGATTCCAAGCATTTATCCCTTTTGGTGCCAACGTTGGGAGGATGCAAATGCGGAAAAAGAGCACCTAGAAGCAAATTCCAACATTTCAGGAAAGCTCACAGAAAGAGTGTGGTTCTCCAAGATAAGACCGCAGAGGCTAACAATCCAGCGTCTTTGCTGTAGGCTGGAATTATATCCTCTTAATGGAGTAAATATTCTTTTTAAAATCTTAATGCTGACCTAAAGTTTTGATTAGCAGTTATCTAAATCTATGATTAGCTTAAAAAGAAAGAAAGAAAAAGAAGAAAGAAAGAAGAAAGAGAAAGAAGGAAAGAAAGAAAGAAAAAGAAAAAGAACGATAAAACATTTATCATTGTAGTCGTCAAATGTCGCCTGGTCGATTTTATCTTTCCAAACATGGGACCCAGGAGATGGCAATAATAAAAGGCATCCTTGAGGGTGACAATATTGGAAACTACTTAGAAATGATTTTAACGAAGTAATTAAGAAAAATGCAGCCACAGAACAATTTATCCTAGCCCTGCCTATGGTAAGAGAAATTTAAAGACACATACATGAAAAACTAGTAACAGAAGATTTGTTAATAAATTACAATACATGTATAGAGTGCGAATCCCCAGCGCTCACTAAAGGATGCTGCAGGTGCGAATTTATTGAAATGGAAGAAATATGTTCATAATATATTACTAAGTGAGAAATAATAGGTTACAAAGCAGTTTAGTGATGAGTGTAAATCGAAAGAGGGCTTGTCTACAGATGGTAGGATTGTGTGCATGTTGTACTTTTCGTTTGTTTATCTATAATTTCTAACTTTTCTTTGTGCTTTGGTAATAAGGAAAAAATGAAGTGAACGATAAAAAACAAAAAATGTATCCTGACCCATAGAGATGGGAAACTCATGATACTAAATAACCGATAGATTTATGGTCATCAACAAATGTAAATAAAATAGAATAAAAGATAACTGAAATAAATACATAGTGAAGTTGAGAAAATCCAAAGTGTGGAATCTGGCTAACCCATGTCCTTGCTCCTCTCGTCTAGAATTTTCTCTCCACAGCCCACTCCTACTCCCACGTGTGTGAAGCTTTCTCTGACTTCTCCAGCCCTGCTTTTGAAAATTCCCTTTGCGCTAATTTTCAGAATCACATTAAACATTTTGTTATACCTTTTTTAAGGTGGCCACATTTGTTTTGTACCAATGTTAGCTTTTTTTCCCTAGTTCTTTCCTTTTATCTCTCTTATCCTCCAACTATTTTGAAGACCCTTTGTGCCTAAGAAATATCCTTATACTTTTGTTTTTTTCTGGGGCCTTATCCCCCTACTTGGGTGGGGGAGTGGGGGGATCATCACAATATGGAACATAACCAGGGGCGCCTGGGTGGCTCAGTCAGTTAAGCGTCCGACTTCGGCTCAGGTCATGATCTCGTGGTTCATGAGTTCGAGCCCCACGTCGAGCTCTGTGCTGACAGCTCAGAGCCTGGAGCCTGCTTTGGATTCTGTGTCTCCCTCTCTCGTTCTCTCTGCCCCACCCGTGCTCATGTTCTGTCTCTCTCTCTCAAGAATAAACATAAAATTTTTTTTTAAATATATGGAACATAACCAGCCCAGTGCCTTGCACATCATCAACATTCAATACACACCTGTCACAGTTGTTTATGTGACCTTTGCCTTTTATACCAGATTGTAAATGTCTTGTGGGATGAGTCACACCCTGCTTATCTTTGCACCTCCTTTAGTGCCTTCTGATGACTTGTGCACATGACAAGAGCTCAGTAAATATTGGTGAATAAAATGAGTGACCAAATTATGAGGACTGACTCTGGCTTCTTTTATCCTTACTGGACCATTCTAAGCCATTTCTATCTCCCTTTAGCTTAGAAGTTCTCAAGGCAGGGGCGGGGCAAGGGAAATTTTGCTCCCCAGGGGACATCTGGCCATGTCTGGAAACCTTCTGAATGTTCTGACGGGGGGGGGGGGGTGGGGGGGGTGGGGGGGGGTGGGGAGATGTTACTGGCATCTGGTAGCTGGAGACCGAGGACAACGCTGAACATCCTATGATGCAAAGGACAGACTCTTTCAACAAGGAGTTACCCAGCCCAAAATGTCAAAAGTGCCGAGTTGAGAAACCCTGCTTTTGCTGTATGTGTCCCTATAAAAGCCATTCTCACACCATGCTCCTTTTCTCCCTCCCCTTCCACCACCCAAATACACACATACTTAGCTTTTAGGGAGTCTCCAAGATTAAAACTAGAAATCTGTAAGCCTGGTTTTGTCATCTATTTACTGAAGGATAAGACCTGCCCCACCTACCTTTCAGCATGATTGTGAGGGTAATATAAATGAATAAATCTTTAAATGCTTTTAGAAGCAGATGGAATATATTAAGAAGCTCTGCCAAGATACATCCTGAGGGGGAAAAGGGATACTTAGTAGAACATGAAACTCACTCCCTCACCAACAGATACATTTATTTTTCTATTCAGAGTCATCCGATAAGTATTATTTAAGCACTATTGACATAGAATTAAAAATGCTACTAGTTTTTTGCTAGAAAGAAATTGTGCAGTTTTACAACATGAAGGTAAAATGGAAATCATTTCTGGGCTCTAGGCAACTAGAAATAGTTTTGTTAAGCTGAAAACGCCTTTTTTATTTGTCTTTTTGGGCATGAGGCAAGGTTGCAGAAAGTGTGGCTGAGTTAAACTCAGAACTTGTTACTACACCCACATAACCAGACAGTGATCGTTTTTGTTGAAGGTTTTGCTGGTAATGTTTCTGTGAACTTTGCCCCTTTTGGTTTGGCTACCAAGATCCAAAGCTCTTGAATTCCTAATCTGTAGATCGTATGTGTTGAGAGATCAATTCTAAGGAAGTAACCATAGAAAATGTCAGAATCGGGGCGCCTGGGTGGCTCAGTCGGTTAAGCGTCCGACTTCAGCTCAGGTCACGATCTCACGGTCCGCGAGTTCGAGCCCCGCGTCGGGCTCTGGGCTGATGGCTCAGGGCCTGGAGCCTGCTTCCGATTCTGTGTCTCCCTCTCTCTCTGCCCCTCCCCCGTTCATGCTCTGTCTCTCTCTGTCTCAAAAATAAATAAACGTTAAAAAAAAAAAAAAAGAAAGAAAATGTCAGAATCTACTGAATGAAAGGAG
Source organism: Panthera uncia (assembly GCF_023721935.1). NCBI lineage: Eukaryota > Metazoa > Chordata > Mammalia > Carnivora > Felidae > Panthera > Panthera uncia. The sequence goes on along the minus strand of NC_064809.1, from coordinate 90,425,207 downwards.
TTCTCAGAACTTAGGAATTTGAATCTCAAACAAAACAATATTGGAAGCCATGAGAATTGTTCTACAGCAACCTACGTACATTGCCTCTTTGGTCAGGCTCCAAAGTGTTGATTTGCTCTATCAAGAAGGTCTAAAACATGCATGATTGTGTCTCGAGGAACCTAAGGCCCCCCGATCCCATAACTATAAAATCATGGTTGTGTGCACATATTTAAGAGACACGTTGGATTTTCCATTTTTTTCGTAAATGTACGGCAAAGGCATTTTGCAGATGGGGCCCCTCTGAGAACATGAGCTGGTTGGGAAACTTGGGAGGAAGAATAGATGTTTCAAAATGTCTATAAGAAAACCAAATGCCAAGTACACATAAGATCATTTTGAACCAAAGATGCAGTTGGGTGAATTAATAAGTTTGTCATCTGCACAGTGAATTTTATAAAATGACATTTGTATAAATGTAGCAAAAGTAAGGTGTTGTGTTGGAGACAAAGAAGGAAAGAGGAGAAGCTTGGGGATCTATCTGGGAACATACATGCATGAAAATATGTCATCTGAGATATGTCATCAGATAATGAATGAGATGTATCAAGTGAGCAACAAAGCCAATCATGTCTACAGGTGAGAAGAAAGGTATCATGGGATGTAGAGTGACAAGAAAGGATTCACGGGGATAAGAGACTTGGCCTTGGCCTTGAGTGACAGGTAGACTGGTCAGGTGAAAAGGAAGGGAAGGGAAGACATTTTTGAGAAAAGCATTAATGAGAGATATTCATTGGAAATCCCTGGGGAATTCTATCAGACATTTAAAGCAGAGATAACCTATCCTTCTCAAGCTGTTCCAAAAAATAGAAAGGGAAGGAAAACTTCCAGACTCAATCTATGAAGCCAGCATTACTTTGATTCCTAAACCAGACAGAGACCCAGCAAAAAAAAGAGAACTACAGACCAATATCCCTGATGAATATGGATGCAAAAATTCTCAATAACATACTAGCAAATCAAATTCAACAGCATATAAAAAGAATTATTCACCATGATCAAGTGGGATTCATTCCTGGGATGCAGGGCTGGTTCAACATTTGCAAATCAATGTGATACATCACATTAATAAAAGAAAAGATAAGAACCATATGATTCTGTTAATCGATGCAGAAAAAGCATTTGACAAAATTCAGCATCCTTTCTTAATAAAAACCCTCGAGAAAGTCAGGATAGAAGGAACATACTTAAACATCATAAAAGCCATTTATGAAAAGCCCACGGCTAATATCATCCTCAATGGGGAAAAACTGAGAGCTTTCCCCCTGAGCTCAGGAACACGACAGGGATGTCCACTCTCACAGCTGTTGTTTAACATAGTGTTGGAAGTTGTAGCATCAGCAATCAGACAACAAAAGGAAATCAAAGGCATCAAAATTGGCAAAGATGAAGTCAAGCTTTCACCTTTTGCAGATGACATGATATTATACATGGAAAACCCAGTAGACTCCACCAAAAGTCTGCTAGAACTGATACATGAATTCAGCAAAGTCGCAAGATACAAAATCAATGTACAGAAATCAGTTGCATTCTTATACACTAGTAATGAAGCAACAGAAAGACAAATAAAGAAACTGATCCCGTTCACAATTGCACCAAGAAGCATAAAATACCTAGGAATCAACCTAACCAAAGATGTAAAAGATCTGTATGCTGAAAACTATAGAAAGCTTATGAAGGAAATTGAAGAAGATATAAAGAAATGGAAAGACATTCCCTGCTCATGGATTGGAAGAATAAATATTGTCAAAATGTCAATACTACCCAAAGCTATCAACACATTCAATGCAATCCCAATCAAAATTGCACTAGCATTCTTCTCGAAGCTAGAACAAGCAATCCTAAAATTTGTATGGAACCACAAAAGACCCCGAATAGCCAAAGTAATATTGAAGAAGAAGACGACCAAAGCAGGAGCCATCACAATCCCAGACTTTAGCCTCTACTACAAAGTTGTAATCATCAAGGCAGCATGGTATTGGCACAAAAACAGACACATAGACCAATGGAATAGAATAGAAACCCCAGAATTAGACCCACAAAAGTATGGCCAACTAATCTTTGACAAAGCAGGAAAGAATATCCAATGGAAAAAAGACAGGCTCTTTAACAAATGGTGCTGGGAGAGCTGGACAGCAACATGCAGAAGAATGAAACCAGACCACTTTCTTACACCATTCACAAAAATAAACTCAAAATGGATAAAGGACCTGAATGTGAGGCAGGAAACGATCAAAACCCTAGAGAAGTAAGCAGGAAAAAATCTATCTGACCTCAGCCGCAGCAATTTCTTACTTGACACATCCCCAAAGGCAAGCGAATTAAAAGGAAAAATGAACTATTGGTACCTCATGAAGATAAAAAGCTCCTGCACTGCAAAGGAAACAAGCAACAAAACTAAAAGGCAACCGACGGAATGGAAAAAGATATTTGCAAATGACATATTGGACAAAGGGCTAGTATTCAAAATCCATAAAGAGCTCACCAAATTCCACACCTGAAAAACAAATAATCCAGTGAAGAAATGGGCAGAAAACATAAATAGACACTTCTCTAAAGAAGACATCCAGATGGCCAACAGGCACATGAAAAGATGCTCAACGTCACTCCTCATCAGGGAAATACAAATCAAAACCACATGCAGATATCACCTCACACCAGTCAGAGTGGCTAAAATGAACAAATCAGGAGACTATAGATGCTGGAGAGGATGTGGAGAAATGGGAATCCTCTTGCACTGTTGGTGGGAATGCAAACTGGTGCAGCCGCTCTGGAAAAACAGTGTGCAGGTTCCTCAAAAAATTAAAAATAGATCTACCCTATGATCCATCAATAGCACTGCTAGGAATTGACCCAAGGGATACAGGACTGCTGATGCAGAGGGGCACTTGTACCCCAATGTTTATAGCAGCACTCTCAACAATAGCCAAATTATGGAAAGAGCCTAAATGTCCATCAACTGATGAATGGATAAAGAAATTGTGGTTTATATACACAATGGAGTACTACGTGGCAATGAGAAAGAATGAAATATGGCCCTTTGTAGCAACATGGATGGAACTGGAGAGTGTTATGCTAAGTGAAATAAGTCCTACAGAGAAAGACAGATACCATATGTTTTCACTCCTATGTGGATCCTGAGAAACTTAACAGAAGACCATGGTGGGGGTGGGGGGGAAGGTTAGAGAGGGAGGGAGCCAAAACATGAGACTCCTAAAAACTGAAAACAAACTGAGGGTTGATGGGGGGTGGGAGAGAGGAGAGGGTGGGTGAGGGGTATTGAGGAGGGCACCTGTTGGGATGAGCACTGGGCGTTGTATGGAAACCAATTTGACAATACATTTCATATTTTAAAAAAAGAAATTCAATGGAAATTCATGGATGCATTCCAAAAAAAGCATCACTAATGTTATTTTTATATCCAAGACGCTCTGCTAACTTTCACGGATGCAAAACTGAACTAACCACACACTGCACCTTCATGGAGAGTACGTGGCCTAGTTTGAGGACAGCAGACACTACTAGGATGATGCAGTGATCTCTGAAGGGAGGTCCAAAAACCCTCCAGAGAATGTGCAAAATGATCTGTTGGGATACAGGAGAAAACAACAAAGTTGCTAATCGTGTTTCTTCCTAACATAATCATTTCAATGTGCATACATTTTAGATGTATAAAAATGTACCACTATAGTAGGGTGTTTACATAATTTATAAATAACTATACATATATTAGGGATGAACGCTCAAAAGGTTTGGTGATAACAGCACAAGATCAAAAACTAGTGGGGGTCCTGCTGTGGCGGTCACAGTGGAAGTGCAAGCAAATCCCGTGGGAATCCAAACCGTTGAGGCTGGACAATGTCCACATGGGACTGAAGGGGGGGAGGGTTGAGGACAAAAGGAAGGAGAATGGTACAAAAAGGCTAGAGGGGGCAGATTTGGGACAACATCTGGAAGTCGTGGGCCGCCTGATTTCACAAGAGCAGGTAGATGTTATAGAGGGGCTGCGGGGGCTAAATTAAGCTGTGCAGGGGCAAAATCTCATCTGCAGAAAAGTAATGTGTCTGTCATTCAAAGACTCCACAGAAATTCTAGCTAGAGAAGAGTTAGTCTATAAAAGGTCAAGATCGTCTGCATTTTGCAAGTTTGCTGATTCTAAACCAGGTATAGAAGTCTCATTCTTTACAGTAAGTTAAACATTCATGGTTCATACCTTTCAGAAGCTTATATCCACAAACTAATATTTTCTTTTTTTTTTTTAATTTTTTTAATGTTTACTTATTTTTGAGTGAGAGACAGAGCACAAGTAGGGGAGAGACAGAGATAGGGGGAGACACAGAATCTGAAGCAGGCTCCAGGCTCTGCGCTGTCAGCATAGAGCCAGATGCAGGGCTTGAACTCATGAACTGTGAGATCATGAGCTGAGCTGAAGTCAGATGCTTAACCGACTGAGCCACCCACAAACTAATATTTTCTATTCAAGAACGAAGACTTCCTTTAAGAAACTACATAAAGGCTGAACTCCCTTAGCCTATTACTTCCAAACTATCCAGGCTCTAAACAGAAGACACTTCCAAAGTGAAATCATACCTGCTGTCTACTAATGTCCCCTTGACCTTTCAGAACAAAGACTATAGACACAACAATCCCCATTCCTCATACTTGAGTTAGGTATAGTTTCTAGTGGAATATGACATTCCCCCATATCTGTGGGTTAGCCCGAAGGTGTATGTGGATGAAAATCAATTTACAAAATATTGCATGCAAGCCCAGAGGAAACACTGCTTAAACACCTTTATTTTGTTAGTACGGAATATGAGAAGAAGTGCGAGCAATGAACACTGGAAAGAAAGAGCCTATAGATGCCATTAAATAGCAGAGCTCCACATTGTTAGGGTAATTATGCTGTACTAATACACTATTTGATATTAAGACACAGAAAGAAATCAGTGTCACTTGCGGCTGCTGGTTTGCGTGGCTGCTAATGGATTAAATGCATTATATTCATTGTCATTTAATTCCAACCAGAACCTACTAACCTCATAAACACAATTAGAATGCAGACTCTCATCGAGGAGAAAGTACTTTTACCTGCTACCATACTATGAAATTCTTTTGGCTGCTAGTAAGGAAAAGAAATGCCTCTTCTGAGAGCTTTCAGCTAGCAAGTACCTGTAGCCTTCGTAAGCAAAAAGTTAACAGAAAGGAGACTCCAAATTCTTGGAGTGAGTGAATGCTTGAATGTTCATGGCCTACCACGAAAAGAAAATATGCCCTAAGAAAAATGAAACGTTAATAAATCCTTGGCCATCACCATAACAGAGATGAAACTTTTCCACAGGGAAGGACTAGAATTCTAAGATTCTTCTCTATCACACGTCACAGTGGAGGGTACTCTGAAAGTCATTAGAGGTTCCTAGAAGAATAGAAGTGGTTCCAATAGACTGACTCTATTTCTCAATGTCAAAATGGAATGAGCTAGTAAGACTGCACTGGGGAAGACAGAAAAGATGACAAACTAGAGTTCAAAGCTGGATTAGAGATGCTTCAAATTGTTTGTATAAAACGGAACCCAACATTGCGAACAAAAAATTGCACCATGGAGAATTCTTTAACCCAACGTTACAAAAAAGAAATGACCCATTGTCTTCCAAATTTAACTAATTAGCATTCTCTGGACATGAAAGTCATGTTTAAGTTTTAAAAAATTAATAAAAAGAAAATCTAAATGCTTTTGCTATATTGCTTCCGGTGGTAAGAGTTGGAAACAGCCATTTAAGCTTTCTCTCAATTCAAATATTACTTTTGCTTCATTTATCACCTGTCTGAAATGTCTTGAATGCCTTTCTCTAAGCGATAACATAGGAATCCATTAATGTGTCTCAAAGACAGCTGGACCACCCTAATAACCTACTAGGGGATTCAAAAGTTATATTTAATCAAGTGTAATCTCATCTGGAAAAGTTCTAAGTTCCTTACTAGAGCACATAATAAAGTACAGGCTAGAATTTGGCACTTAGTGGGGCTTTGCTGCTCTAATTTCCTTTTTCATTCTAGCCTCAAAGCAGTTTCTTAGACTTCAGGATGTTGATCTAGTTTGGGGGGCTGCAATTATGGAGGCTAGTTGTGCAATTACCAGTTAGTTGAGAAGGTTACATTATTCAGTTCAGTGTATAACATTGTGGTAACTTACATTGTAGATGTAATTTACTGGACACCAATGAATGGATAGATGAATTGACAGTTGAGTGTAGAGACAGATGAACAAATTCCACAAGAAGCCTGATAGTTTGTGCACTTCACAAAAAATGAACACCTGTCAACTCACTGTGTACATACCAATGATAGCAACTGTTAATGTGTATTCAGCAACAAAGAAACTTCTACTCAGCCTTCATTTTCTCATTCAGATAAAATTCAATCCTCACTTTAAATGAAATATATCTGAACATAGAGGGGCGCTGGGGTGGCTCAGTTAGTTAAGTGTCTGACTTTGGCTCAGGTCATGATCTCATGGCTCATGAGTTCAACACCGCCTCCCCCCCACCCCACCCACCCACCCCGCATCAGGCTCTGTGCTAACCGCTCAGAGCCTGGAGCCTGGAGCCTGCTTTGGATTCTGTCTCCGTTGCTTTCCGCCCCTCCCCCACTCATGCTCTGTGTCTCTATCTCAAAAATAAATAAATATTAAAATTTTTAAAAATTTTCCAGAAATATATTCCTCAAATACTATTGTATGGATAATTTTATTATAATTAGTCCATACTTTTTTTTATTGTTCTATCTTTAGAGAATGAAAATGTAATGTCCTTCAGCTATGGAATGAAAAAAAAAAATCCAATGCAGACTATTAATAGTAAATGTGTACTGTCCATGGAATTTATGAGCTGGAAATAGTTTTAGAGATAATCTAGTCTAAAGTCCCACCCAATGGAGAAATTCCCAGTAGACCATCATGGACAGGAGAGTGCTGTCAGTAAGATGGTGACATAAGGTTTTCCCTGACTTCTCTCCTTCGTTGCCCCCCACCAAGAAGGACAGCTAACAACTACCCGAAACAGGCACCATGGAAAGAATTGCAGAACAAAGGTGTGAGGCTGAAGCATCCCCACACTACAGTGAAAAAGACAGACTATATTAGAATAAGAGAAACAGCTGTGTATTATTGATCAAATTGCCGGATGGAGAGGTCTCCCTGGGCCTCTGATTCCTCTAGCAGAAAAGGAGAACCTAGGGGGACAACCAGCCTCCTCCATTATTATGCATCATTTTGTAGGAGTCCCTACTCTGATCTCACACCATGGGGATTGCAGGGGTATCTGTGGGGCTCAACCTCTGGGAAGCTGTGTTGGAAAAAGAGGGAGAGACAATTAAAAAAAAAAAAAAATGAGTAAAGGACCTGAATAGGCCTTTCTCCAAAGAAGGTATACAAAAGGCCATCGGGTACATGAAAAGATGCTTGATATCACTAGTCATTAGGGAAATGCAAATTAAAACCACAAAGATAAAACCCCTCATGCATATTAGAATGGCCAACATTAAAAAAAATAATAATAACAAATACTAGCGTGGATGTGGAGAAAGGGAGCCCTCATGCACTGTTAGTGGGATTATAAACTGGTGCAACCACTATGGAAAACAGTATGGGAGATACTAAAAAAATTAAAAATAGTGGGCACCCGGGTGGCTCAGTCAGTTGAGCATCTGACTCTTGGTTTCAGCTCAGGTCATGATCTCCTGGTTTGTGAGATCGAGCCCCGCTTTGGGCTCTGCATTGACAGGGCAGAGCCTGCTTAGGATTCTCTCGCGCGCTCTCTCTCCGCCCCTCCCCCACTCATGCTCTCTCTCAAAATAAATAAACTAAAAAAAAATTTTTTTAATTAAAAATAGAACTACCATATGATCCAGTAATTCTTCTTCTGAGAATATATCCCAAGGAAACAAAAACACGAACTTAAAAAGATATCTGCACCCTCCTGTTCATAGCATTATTTACGATAGGCAAGACATAGACAACTTAAGTGTCCATCAGTACATGAGTGGAAAAAGAAGTTGTGGTATATACATGCAATGGAATGTAATTAACCCATATCAAAACAAGGAAATCCTACCATTTGTGACAACATGGATGGACCTTGAAGATATTCTGCTAACTGAAAAAAAAAAAAAAAAAATCAGAGGAAGACAAATACACTTTGGTCCCACTTATACATGGACTCTAAAGGAAAAACAGAACTCATAGAAAAAGAGAACAGATTTGTTACCAGAAGCAGAGGGTGGGAAGATGGGAAATTGGAGGAAGGTAGTCGTCAAAAGGTACAAACTTCCACTTATAAGAAAAATAAATACCGGGATGTCATGTACAACTAACTCCCCTGTGCATTAGATAGGAAAGGTGTTTAAAGAATAAATCCTATGTGTTCTTATCACAAGGAGAACATTTTTTTTTCCTTTTCTCTCTTTTTTTTTTTTTCATTCTTTTCCTTTTATCGTATCTGTATGACATGATGGTTGTTAGCTGAACCTATTGCGGTAATCATTTGAAAATACATGTAAATCAAACCATCGTGCTATAGGCCTTAAACTTATACAGTGATGGATGCCAATGATCTCCCAATAACATAAGAAAAAAAAATTTAAATAAAGGTGAAAAGAAAAGTAAACAAAAAACCCAAAACATCCTGGCGAGCTGTTTCTCCTCTCTGTCTCAACCTACCAGCAGCTCAGAAATACCTTAGCAGGCAGCTCCTGCATTGGGGCATTCTCTGTTTTCTCAGAATTCTTTCTTTTGGGGGTGATGTGCATTCTTGTAACTTCTTGGTTGCCCACAAGGCTACTATATCGGCAACACTGTTCCTTAAGGAGCCCAGTCTCAATTCTAGTGAATGCCGCTTTCTTTCCAGTATTGTCCATCAATTAGATGAGGACCAGAGCAAGATCAAAGAGTCAAAGAGGATCCTGAGTCAAAGTTATCTTCCAGATATTTATGAAGACTTTCTTAGGCACGTTGCTTCTAACACTGTGACCTTTAACAGGGATAAATGCAAGGCTGTAACACAAGTCAAAAAAAACTGTGATTATGTTAAAAACAGTAGAAGAGACTTGACTTAACAAAAAAAGTATAAAAAACTTCTTTTTTCCACGCAGACTTCAAATGCTCAGGCTGCACCTAATTAAAAATAATTAATGAGAAACTACATGTCAGTCGTGAGACGTGGCCAAAAATGCCTGAACAATCTTAGCTTGTTATTAACAGAAAAATAATTTTCTTGAAGGAGGGAAGTGAGATTATTACCTTTTTTTTTTCCTAAATCATAGTCAAAATGCATCTTTGAACTCTGCCTTATGGGTCTTTGGGCAAACTGAGTGTATCCAGATGGGAGTCAGCAGGATGGTAAAGGATCTGGAAATCATATCAGACATGCAAAGAGAACTGTGGTTAACCTGGAGAAAGAAGACTAAAGATTGTGTTGTGAAAGAAGAGTTGGCCTCAGGAGCAGAGAATCAGGGGCACAGATGAAAACTACAGGCAGTCAGACTTCAGCTCACTGTAAAGAAAGGACTTTGAGGGGCGCCCGGGTGGCTCAGTCGGTTAAGCATCCGACTTCAGCTCAGGTCATGATCTCACAGCTTGTGAGTTTGAGCCCTGCATCGGGCTCTGTGCTGACAGCTCGGAGCCTGGAGCCTGCTTTGCATCCTGTGTCTCCTTCTCTCTCTGCCCCTCCCCTGCTCGTGCCTCTGTCTCTGTCTCGCAAAAATAAATAAACATTAAAAACTTAAAAAAAAAAAAAAAAAAAGGAGAGGACTTGCTGATACAGAAGCTGCTCAGGGACTGGAGGGTTGTTTCATCAAGCATGAGAAGTTTCCCAACATCAGCGGAGCGGAAGCACTGTCACACTGTCACACGTTCCTATGATGGAAACGCGGTTGAAGAAAGCAAGCTTTGGAAACATAGAATCGAATGTTTATGGAATACCTACTACTTGCCAGTCACTGTGCGGCCAGCCTTCATTAAATAAGGCAAATACAAGTGCTGGACTCACAGTTTATCATCATGCCGGAAGAGGGTTGGACTAAAAAATTCCTCCAATTTTCTTTTAGTCCTGAGAGTCTATGATGCTATTAGTCTACACACTATGAAACACAGTATTACACACAAATGAGAAAATGTGTCAAATGTGACTTTGTAAATACTTTGGGAGAGAAAAGCTTTTCACAGCATTTGATCCTTGATTCAACATTTTACTGCCAATTATGTGCTGGGTACTGAGGTGCCCTATGCGGAATAACCTACCCTAAAGGGGGTTACAATCTGTAATTTGAACCACGCTTTAAAGCCCATTTCCTGAGTGCCTGAGTGGCTCAGTCAGTTAAGTGTCTGACTCCGGCTCAGGCCACGATCTCACGGGTCACGAGTTCAAGCCCCGGGTTGTGCTCTGTGCTGACCGCTTGCAGCCTGAAGCCTGCTTCAGATTCTGTGTCTCCCTCTCTCTCTACCCCTCCCCTGCTCACACTCTGTCTCTCCCTCTCTCAAAAATAAAATAAAAATATTTAAAAAATTTAAAGCCCATTTCCTCCAGTACTTTGGCCAGTTCAGGGTCACAACACCAATATATGAGATGATCGTATAATCTATTTTCCAAATTAGGACATTTATGAAAGTAAAAAGGATTCTATTAATAATTGCATCAAGACAACAGGTGTAAAAAGGACTGTACAGACTAACTGGGACATCTGGTCACCCTATTAATAAGCTTCTAGAGTAGAAAGAAGCCCAGGCCTTCTGAGAATAATAAATCATCTTCAAAGCTGAATGTGTAGACTGGGCATCAATTGGTTTGTCAACCCGGCTCCTCCCCACTTTGTCCATTCCAGAAATGTGATTCTTAGTCACTCTTGATTCATCCACAAGTGGGCACCAGACCCAATCAGAGTCTGTCCCTGAGATATTTTTAGAACTGGCCCTCTTGAAGAGTGACAACTACAAGATATAAAACTTAAGTGCTATTGGTGAGAGAGTGGTCTATGTAGAAAGAATGAAGTCAACTCAAAGGAGCAATCAAAAAAAGAACCCCGGCGGTGCCTGACTCCCTCGCTTCAGTTTTGCTGATGCTCTCTCTACTTGCTGCATATGAGTGCTTCTTGTGATTTGGTTGTTTGAACTTTTATTTATGAGAGATATACCAATATTCTTTTTAACTTTTAAAAAAATTTTTTAATGTTTATATTTGAGAGAGAGAGAGTGTTTGTGTGTGTGTGTGTGTGTGTGTGTGTGAGGTGGAGGGGATGGGGGAGGGGCAGGGAGAGCCAGAAACAGAATCTGAAGCAGGCTTCAGGCTCTGAGCTGTCAGCACAGAGACTGACATGGGGCTCGAACTCATGAGCCATGAGATTATGACTTGAGCCAAAGTCGGACACGTAACTGACTGAGCCACCCAGGCACCCCGAGAGATATACCAATATTCTTCTAATATTTTTCTCTTTTCACTTTAGCTGGTTTGAGTTGGGTTTATAGCACTTTCAATGCAAATTGCACTGACTAATCCAAGATGCAAAGACATAATTTAAGTAGAAAAGATGGCTCCCAAGAAGCTTGTCATTTGACTCTCACCTGTAGTTTTGGCCTTGTTATGGTTTCCAGGACAGAAGATATTTAAGCAGTTGTGAGGTCTAACGTCAATTCACCTTTGCTCTTTACTCACTGCCAACCTTGAGCATCTATTTGAAAAATGTGCTCTCACCTGGCTCAAGACCCTCCTCGTCTTTGCCACCAACTTGTGTCATTGGCATCTTTCTTGGTCCCTGTTCCTGAGTCTCTATTTTGGTAACATATACCTATCACATTCTATCCCAAGTTAGGTTGCCTGCCATGACTTGATCCATATTCTACCCTAGAGATTAATCCCGACAACCACGGATGTGGCAAAGGATGCTTATTGGTCCTGATTGCACTTGCCCTCTCTGAAGCATTAACACTGCTGACCATGCACTCTTTCTTGAATTTGTCTTTTCTTTTTTTTTTTTTTTTTTTTTTAATTTTTTTTCAACGTTTTTTATTTTTGGGACAGAGAGAGACAGAGCATGAATGGGGGAGGGGCAGAGAGAGAGGGAGACACAGAATCGGAAACAGGCTCCAGGCTCCGAGCCATCAGCCCAGAGCCTGATGCGGGGCTCGAACTCACGGACCGCGAGATCGTGACCTGGCTGAAGTCGGACGCTTAACCGACTGCGCCACCCAGGCGCCCCTTGAATTTGTCTTTTCTTTTGACTTCTATGACTTCCGTGTTTTCCCACTCTTGTCCCACCTCCCGCTCTAAGCCCTTCTCAATGTTTTCTGAAACCATCTCTATTTTGCCCATTGTGAAAATATTAGAGGTCTTGAAGGAACCATCTATTCTGTCTTCTTCCTCATTCTTCCTAGACAATTTAATTGAATCTCGGGGTATTAACTACCACGGACTGAGATGACTTTCAATTCTATTTTCCCAGGCTATGTCTTTCCTGAGCTCCCGATTCATAAGTCCAGCTGTCTGTTGGACAGTTTCTACTGGGTGACCCATTAAGTGCATCAAACTAAAAGCACCCCAAATTGAATTAATCTTTTCCACAAAACAAGTCTATTTCTTTCTTATATATATAATATATATGATTCGTCGCTTACATACAACACCCACTGCTCATCCCAACAAGTGCCCTCCTCAATGCCCATCACCCATTTTCCCCCTCCCCCTCAGTTAAAACTAGGTCATTTCTGACATTCTCATTTTCTTCATATAGCATTGCTCTTCACTCTAGCACCTGAAAAGGAAACCTGGGAGCCCATTCTAGGTCCTTCCGCTTCCTGGCACCACATTTTACACCACTGTGCTCTATGAATTCTACATCCCACTAACACTTGAAGCTGCCCCTGTCTACCAGTTCTCACTGCCAATGCCTTAAGGTTTTACTCCTTTCTCTCTTTCACAATTGCAATGGTATCATAAGTGGTTTTTTTCTGCATCCAGTCCAACCTCCTTCAAATCACCGTCCTTTATGCTTCCATCCTGGTGTTTATGGAAGATTGTCAAATTCAATATTCTCCAATGACTCTTATCTACAAAACCAAGTACAAACTCATTAGGCATATGACGTCACTCTTGATTCCTTCTAGCCACACTCCCTAGACTCTTAGTCCAACACTTTATCAGCCATACACAGGACTCCAGCCCACTAAACAGTTTGTCTTTTTCTTAATGGGCTGCTCACTAGTATTATCCTGTCGTGCAGGTTATTAAAAGCCATGCAGTTCTGTCTGGTTCTTTTGGAATGTTGACTTGCAGTTTGTTCTGCCTTGAAACCCGTGTCATGAGAAGCTCAAGTCACATGAAGAGGCCACATAAAGATGTGCAGTACCAGCTGAGCCCAGCCCAGGTGTCACTCCTATTAATGAAGAACCTACCAAGTGATTCTGGCCCCAACTGTCTGAGTCACCCCAGCCATCCCAGCTGAGGCCCCAGATGTCGTGAGGCAGAGATAAACCATCCCTGCTGTGCCTTATCTAAATTTCTGGCCCACAGAATCAATGAGCCAAATACCAGGATCTTCTTTTTACATCACTAAGTTTGGGGTAGTTTGTTGCACAGCAACAGATAAGTGAAATACCCAATTATAATACCATTTAGTTATCTGGAATATCCAATGCTAGAATAGTTAGCTATACCTTCCACAGTCTGTCCCTAGTTACAGCTGTATAGTGCTATAATTGTTGCCTTCACAATAACCATGTTTTATTCTTTCTTGTTTGCCCAGTGCCTAGCACACAGAAGATTTGCAATGAATATGGTTGATGAGGTCCCTGAACTTCTTTCTATCTAGTTTACTCATTACTGCATTGTAGTCACCCAATGGGACCTTTTCCTGCTCTATATTTTATTCTCAGTTGCCGATAGTTTTTGATTGGATCACCTTTGCCCCTCAAAATAAGTCCTTCAGCAACCACAGCCACAGAAGTTCACCTAGACCCTTGCCTACTACAGAAATCAGTCTAATTTCAATTCGGCTTCTCTCTAGTGAGCTCTAAGTAATTATGGAAGGCTTGGCAGGAGTCCTAAGAAATGCCATGGATCCCTGTCTAATGGCATAGGGGAAAGTAGGGGAGAAAGACATTCATCTTCTGAATACCAACTGTGTGTCAGAATCTGTGCTAGAAGGGCTCCATGTACTATCTGACCTAATCCTCTCAGCAACCCTTGAGCTAGACATTTCAATTTCATTTTTATAGACAACGAAGCTGAGTTTCAGTGAAATTCAGTAATCTCCATAGGGCCACTTAGCTGGCAGTATGGAAGATCAACCCAAGCTTGTTTGCTCCAAAGCCAAGGTACTTCCTACAGTCATAAATTTTGACAGACTCTCCCATCCAGAGAAGCACTTGCCCCAAATTTTATTTCATTGACTTGAACCACAAACGGGACTTAGCCTCTGATACAATGCTAAGTATCTAGAAACAAGATAAGCATAATCAATCAATAATATTTCAGGATGCATATGTTTATTCAAGGGCAGGTCTGACCGGGAAGGGGGTCAGGGAAGGGAGTGGAAGGAAACATGAGCACACAGAAGGCCTGAGGGAGAGGAAGGAGTTGTCTTAAGGTGAAGTCAGAAGGAAACTGCAAAAGGGAAGGCCTGGAATCGAAGACAAAAGACCTTTCCCTGGAGACTTAGGTGGGGTCGTGTCCTAGGGAAGATCAGAGGATCTAGGACATCCTTTTGTATAATACAGACAGGAAGCTGAAAACTTCTTCTTTTGCCTCTAAGCAGAGGAGCTTTAAAAGTTTGCTAAACCAAAGACTACAAAGAATTGCGCCCAAATGAAACTTTGTTGGCAGGATTCTATTTTTCTCATTAATGTTAATTTTTTATCATTCTTTTTACTTACACATAAATTGATTTTTTTTTTTTTTTTACTTTCATGGTTGTCAAAAAACTCATGTACAGCAAAGTTGGAATCAGAATTAATTGCTATTTTTTCCATTAAAATCAATATATTTTAGTGAAGGACAGTTGGTTAGACAGTTTTTATTTAGGAAAAAAAAAAAAAAAAAGACTCCTATTCCCAGGCATCATTGATCTATGTCTGAGCCAAAGAATTACCAAAGGCCAGTCTGTTTTTCCTGTTGAGTCAGTCCTGGGATTTTGAGTTAAGCTGATGTTGCAGGATTTTTTACTACAATGCCCAGGACTCGTTGTCTCACCACCTCGAAGAATGAAGAAGTTGACACAAAATGAGCAGCGGGCAAAAGTTTTTTAGAGTATAAGATTAGAAAGATAGAATAGTAGGAAAGTCCACTTTACAGAGAGGGGACACTTGAAAGTGAATTCCCGAGGACTATACGCAAGGGTCCTTGTTTTGTAAGGTTCTGGTTACCCCCCTCTTCCCTTCCTCCTTGTTCCTTCTCAGGTTTATCCCTATTGGCTGGACAACTCCGGGTGCTGCGTTGTCCATTCCTGATTGGTTCATTTCCATTGCATGAGGGGTGGTCTTCAGCCAAACTGTTTCTTGTGGGCCATAGGTTTTATGTTCTACTACTTATTTTTAGTTAGGTCTTTTGTCCAATTCCTGAGGGATACCTGGGGGGGGAGGGGGAGTTGGTGGTATCTGTTACTTTTTTTTTTTTAACGTTTATTTATTTTTGAGACAGAGAGAGACAGAGCATGAACGGGGGAGGGGCAGAGAGAGAGGGAGACACAGAATCCGAAACAGCCTCCAGGCTCTGAGCTGTCAGCACAGATCCCGACGCGGGGCTCGAACTCACAGACTGAGAGATCGTGACCTGAGCCGAAGTCCTTTGCTCAACCGACTGAGCCACCCAGGCGCCCCCGTTACATTTTTAAGAGGAACCTTACACTGGGGAGGGAGGGTGGTTGCTGTGGTCAGATACTCCCAACATTGTTCAGAAATGTCTTTCCCCACCCAGGGATTTCAGGTCTTAATCCTTCCCTCTCTATTTTATCCTATCTTTTCCTGTCATGCTGATACTTCGATGTCATTAAAAAATCATATATAAGTGCATTTTGATAACCTACAGTGTCAACACTAGGACAACCTAGTATTCCCTATCTGCATACATACAAGCAAACTATATGCATGTGCTTGAGGAACTAGGAAACAAGATCACGTTTGAAATCTGGTTTCCTAAGCAAGAAGTTCAGAGGTTGCTTGATAAGACCTGGTTATATAAAATTAGTGGGCCTTCTCCTAAGTGGGGACTCATTCCTCTCTCTATCCCTCTGAATTAAAAGTTACAGTTATGCCAGTGCCCCCGCTGGGGCTTATTCTAAAGTTGAGTGAAGATGTGTTATCCATTTGAAGAAGCACACACCTGCACACACACACATCTAGATTTCCATAGAAATGTACGGGGAAACAAGAAACACGTGGTATTTTGGAAGTAGAGGGGAGAGTGTTTCAGTAACAAATAGGAGTATGAGAGTAATGACTGATAGCATTTACCGAGCACTGTATTGTTCTAGGCATTGTTCTAAGTACTATACATGTATTAACCTTTCGTCTTAATAATGGAGGTAGATACTTTACGATTCCCCATTTGTGGTTAGAAAAACTGAGACATGAAGATGTTAACTTTCCCAAAGTCTTACAGATAATTAAGTGGGAGGCTGGGAGAGTGAAGTGCTTGCTGATAAACACTGATTAAATCCAACTCTGCTCAGGCGCCTGGGTGGCTCAGTCAGTTAGGTGTCTGACTCTTCATTGTGGCTCAGGTCATGATGTCAGTTTGTGAGATCGAGTCCCGCACTAGCTCTGTGCTGCCAGCTCTGAGCCTGCTTGGGATCCTCTCTCTCCTCCCCTTCTCTCTGCCCCTTCCCCGCACACGTGCATGGGTGCGCGCGCTCAAGCCCTCCCTCTCAAAAACAAACAAACAAACAACTCTGCCTATTCAGTGTCCTTATCTCCCTTGCCTGTTAACAGTCGAGAAAACTAGACCTGAAGATAGCCCGGTGAATAAAATATTTGAAAAAGTGCTGCCCTTTGGAGCTTAACTTTCAGTGAGAGAGGCAGATCCTAAGATAAAATATATAATATGTAAGATCGTAGTAAGTGCTCAGGTGAAAGATAAAGCTGGGAATGGAGAAAGGGTGCGTTGGGTGGATGTGGGAGGGGAATTTTAGACAGACTGGTCAGGGAAGACCTAAACAGGAAGGTGACTTCTCAGTAAGACCCGTAAGTGAGGGATGGGCCCTACACATATCTAGGGGACAGCTCTCCAGGCAGAGGGGAGGATAACTGAAAAGGCTCTGAGGCAAGAATGTGCCTGGCCTGTGAAAGAACAGTCAGAAGGTCAGAGTGGTCCAAGTAGAGGAAGCAAGAAGAATATTAGGAGACAGCAAAAATGCAAGGGGGTCACAATAGGCAGGTCTTGTAAATTTAACATGAACTTGGACTTATATTCAGAGTGAGATGGAGAGATGTTGAGCAGAGGGTTTATATGACCTGACTTGAGTTTTTAAAATGGATCCCTCTGGGGCGCCTGGGTGGCTCAGTCAGTTAATCGTCCGACTTTCAGCTCAGGTCATGATCTCACAGTCCGTGAGTTCGAGCCCTGCATCAGGCGCTGTGCTGACCACTCAGAGCGTGGAGCCTGCTTCGGATTCTGTGTCTTCCGCTCTCTCTGCCCCTCCCCTGCTCACGCTCTGTCTCTCACTGTCTCAAAAATAAATAAAAACATTAGAAAAAATCTTTAATGGATCACTCTGGCTGCTATGTTAACAATCGACTATATGAAAAAAGAAGAGAAGTAGAGGCCAAAAAAGAATACTAAAACAAGAACACAAAGTAGAGACCAGCTAGGAAGTACTGCAATAATCTAGGCAATGAAGGATGACACTGGCTGTGGTTCAACTCTGGCAATATTTGGAAGGTAGAGCCAACAGGTCTTGCTGATGAAGTGGAGAGGAGATGTGAGAAATACAGGGAGTCAAGGATGACGTCAAAGCTTCTGGTCTGAGGAACTTGAAGAATGGGGTTGTCATTTACGGAGATGAAGGAGACTACAGAAGAAGCAGTTTTTGTGGGGAGGAAATGGAGACTGGTTCGGGGCTTGTTAAGTTTCAAGTGGTCATTAACTATCCCCATGGAGAAACTGAACAGGCATTTGGACACATGAATGAATCTGGAGTTCAGGAAAGAGGACAAGGGGAAGATATAAAGTCGGAAGTAATCAGAGCACATATATGGGATCTAAAACCAAGAGCCTGGATGAGACCAGCAAGACGGTAAGCTCAGCAAGGAAAGAGACAAGGTTTATGCACTGGTCCTTGCTTCCTCTCCAACATTAAGGCAATGAAGAAGAACCTGAAAAGGAGTTTGATAGGCGCCACCAGAGAGGTAGGTGGGAAACTCGGCGAGGCAAAGGCCCGGTTCCCAGGTGGAGCAAATGCTGATAGGTCAGACAAGCGCTTTGACCTTTGGATTTAGCAAGGTCTGTAGAGGCCACCGGTTGATCTCGTTAAGAAGAATTTTCTCGGAGTAGATCAAGAGCTAGCTTGGGATAAAAGCCTGATTGGAGTGGATCCAAGAGAACAGGAGAGAAACAGGAGATACGGAGCGTAGCCCACGCTTCTGAAGAAATGGGCTATATAAGGGAGAAGAGAAATGGAGCAGTAGCTGGAGGAAAGGGGAGAGGCAAAGGAAGTTTCTGTGGTTGCTGTTGCTTTCCACGGAAGAAGTGGTGCATGTTTGTAGGCTGCTAGGAAAAACCTAGTAGAGAGGGAAACTGATCATGCAAGAGGGCAGGGCAGGGTTGCCGGGACAGTGAGTGGGTAGGAAAGAGAAGAGGGATCTAGTGCCCAAGAGGAGGGGTCAACCTTCGTGACACCAGGTCGACATTCAGGACCCGATTTAACACCGCAGAAGGGTGGGCACTGGTGCAAACAATGGGTGTAGTCAGCTGTGGGCACCTCTGGAATTTCACTGCAGGCTGCTTCAGTTTTCTGTAAAACTGGAAGGTAGTAGGAAGCAAGGTGATTTACCAGAGTGCAAAGGAGAAAGTGTTGGAGGACTGAAGAGAGAAGAGAAAGCATAAAACACTCAGGAGATTGGGTGCGTAGATAAACTAGCAAAACGTAGGGCAGGCTGACGGACCCGGCAGTAGTTAGTGATCACAAATTCAAAGTGAAGTCAGGCAGCAGGATTGTGAGTTTCTCTCCAAACCCTTTCAGCCGCGCCAGTGCAGGTGCAGAACAGACCCAAGAGCAGTTTCAGTGGAGGGATTTGGGGAAAGAAGCCGGGCTGAGATGACTCGAAGAGAAAATAGGAGGTGAGGAGCACAGAGCCCAGGTAGAGACAACTTGTTCCGGAAGCCTTGCTGTGAAACACAGCGCAGAAATGATGCAATATTTGGAAGGACTGTGGGATTGGGAAATGTAAAGCTCTTTTTTTTTTTTTAAAAAAAGGTGGGAGATACTAGCATATGATTGCACACTAATGGACTGACCAAGTAGAAAAGAAAAAGAAAAAAATGGTGCAGAAGGTAGAGGGGATGATGGGAGGGGGTGAAGTCCTTAAGGAGGTAACAGGATGTAGAACATAGAGCCCAAGTGTGGGAGCTGACCTCTGACGGGCACAGGTGTGACAGATTTGGAGAGAAGAATGAAGGAAGATCAGGTTTTCCCCTCTGAGGGTCTCTGTTATCCTAATGATAAGATGAGGTCATTAGTTGAGAAGAGGTCATGTGTGGGAAGTTGGAGAAGCCAGGAGAGGAAATATCTAGAAGAATAGGTGAGTGTATTTCCTATGGAAGCACAGTAGGTTACTGGCCATTGTCAAGTGCCCATTTGAGGTTTTTATCCAGAATTTAAAATGGAAGCAATCAATTCAAAATGAGAGTTAAAGGAATCGGTCTGGTTCAGTCATTTTCTTCAGCAAGTAGCTACTCAGAACGTAGACAGTGGGGTTCACCAGGGAAACCTATAAGTTGATAGAGCCTCATCCAGGAAAAAGACCTTATTTCTAGAACCAAGGGAGGGGGGCAGAAAGGGAAAGGAGAGGGTGACACTATATGTGTTATTCTGACTGCTGATCCCTTTAAATGAGTTTCTATTTAAGAGCCTGGATGTCAATAGTGCTTAATTTAATCAGCTTCTTGAAGGTTAAAAGGAAATTGGAAATCTTTGTGAGTACTGAGACAAGTTTTCATTAGAAACTTGAACTAATGGGCGAAGGGTGTTGTCGAGCAAAGGTGGATGGCTTATCTATTTATTCCAAAAGACAGTTATGACCCTGCAGGACAAATTATTGGACTTTGTTTGCCTGAATCTCATCAGGATATCCTGGTTGCTTATCTTGGGATCTCTCGTTTACCCACAAGCTACCATTTCTAACACGGGCCTGCAGAATCATCCCTGAGATCAGCCCTGACCTTAGTACAAGGAGATTTTAGGAACACTATTTTAGAACTCAGTGGAACCTAACCTCCTTACCCTGGCGTGTTAGGCCTTTTATAATACGGCTTTCTGCTTACTTTCCTAGAATCATTTCCCAACACTCCACCCACCTATGCCAGGCTACTTACAGGTCCCTGATGATTCATACTTCCAAGTAATTTCCCATCTCCCCCTAGAATATACTTCATTGACTTGTCCACCTGCAAAGCTGTTCTTACTCCCTCAAAGCTCCTCCGTATCATCTCCTCAAGCTCTTTCTGGTTTCCTTAGCTTTCCCCTCAGCACTTAATATCTAGCCCTTTAAACACTAACCGCATTGTGCTTGATTTATGTATTTGTCTACCACTATATTCCTTGAGGGACTGTGTGAAATTTATCTCCATAGGCCTAGCACTTAGCCCAATGCCTTACATAGAATAAATACTTTATTTAATAAACAGCATCAGATCCGATTCGTACAGTGAAAAATAACAGCTCTAGAAACAGAGCTTCTCTACTTCTTTCCTAAGACCCAGCCCTAAACTTGTTTCAAGATCTGTAGCATTTGGGTAGTCAGTGTGATAAAGTTGTTAGGTTTTGGGGTTCTAATCAGAGAGACCTGGATTTGAACCTCAGCGCTATCACTTATTAACCAAGTACCTCCTTGTGCCTCAGTTTCCTCATTTGTTTAATGGCGAAAACAAGAGAATCACCTTCATAGGGTTACTGTAAAGATAGACGAGACAGTGCATGCAACATGCTTAGCTCAGTGTTTCCAGGGCTTGGCATATAACGAGCAATAAGCAATAGTTATCATAGTCATTATTATGAACTATAATTATCTGGAAGCTAGATTCTTGCTGATTTGTCTATGCCTGAACCCTGGTCTTGAAATCATATTTTATTTCCTCATGGAGTACAACTCTGCCTTACACGGCCCATGCCCCTGCATCTCTCCCAACTGCTTCCAAACGACTACCCCGCCCCAAGGTGTCTGGTCTTCCAGGGGCAGATCCCTGGCACCAAGTGACTGATTTATAAACACTGCCTTCCGGAGGTTCCCCGCTACCACACTTCACCTGCGCGCCTCTGCAGACTGGCCATCCCCGCGGGAATCCCGACTCCAGCTTCTTCCTGAGCTTCCCTCTGGAGCTGTCAGTACGCAAGGCTCAGCCTTCCTTACCTCCTGCGTTGATTCTGCCTCCATCCCCGATAACTGCCCCACCTCAGCTTTTCTAGCTGCCTCTGGGTCTGCTGAAGTGCCATGGTTAACCTGTTTGTTTGTCTGTTTTGTTTGTTTTCCATATCTGGCCACAATGTACGTTTTATACCTGCTGTGCACACTTCTGCTGAATAGTAATGATCAGTCCTATGACAGCACAAAGAAGAGGATGCTGACCTAGTTACATTACTTTCCTATAAGGATCCCCAGATATCCTTCTGCAGCATCCAAAAGGTCTTCGCTTTATCAGATTGTTGGCAGTTTTTTTTTTTTTTTAATTTTTTAATGTTTATTTTTGAGAGAGAGAGAGAGAGAGGGAGGGAGGGAGACACAGAATCTGAAGCAGGCTCCGGGCTCTGAGCTGTCAGCACAGAATCTGACGTGGGGCTCAAACCCACGAACTGTGAGACCGTGACCTGAGCCAAAGTTGGGCTCCTGACACACGGTGCCACCCAGGCGCCCCATACCAGATTGCTGGCAGTTCTAACCAGATCACACATATTAGATTATACTACAATTTGTTAGTTTCACCCAAAGCCATCTAAACGGCCCAATCATTTCATCCTAAGTGGAGCTCTGAAGGGAAAGCATTCTGGCTGTACTGGATGGTGGCTAAAGATGCTATGGCTTTGATTTTTATTAAAGTGAATTTCCCAACCAGAAACCTAAGGCCTATGCAATATTTTGATTAGAACTCTCTAGCTAACTACCAAATAATCTGAGGAGATTAGTGGGTTGGCAGCAGATGTCAATATGTAAATATGTGGAAATAAGGAGAATCCCATTTCTAAATGTTTCCCAAGCCTCACGATTAGAAACGACCTCGGCCAATCTGTTTAACCTAGAGTCTCGGTCAATTGAAAAGGCAAATTTAGCGGAGAGAGAGTGGGAGAGGGAGAGAGAGAGAGAGAGACATTGAGAAGAGAGAAAGAGAGAAAAAGATGCCCTTGGAACTGATTATTCCTGGATCAACAAATTACCCTGAAAAAGAGCTACCATCACTTGATTAAACAGGGCACTTACTTCCACATCACCAAATGAGTTAACAACTTCATCTACAAGATTGTTTTTTATGGATGTTTACTCTCCAGAATGTTACTATATTGTATAGACTTGTGTGGACTTACAAGAAATCCATTCCTACATAGTGATTATGTTCTATGTATACAGTTATATTTTATAAAAGAAGTCATATGTTTAGACCCAAGGGTTTCTGTAATGTAACCAAAAATGCATTTCCTGCAAAACCAAAGGGAGGTGATTCCTTTATTTCCTAAGGAAAGAAGTCATAAGGCAATAAAATTATTCCACTCATCTTATTAGTGGTTAGTTAACGTGACACAGGAGAAGAGGACAGGACTGGAGGGAGAGAAGTTACCGTTTACAACATTTTGGGTTTTTTAATTAAAAAAAATTTTTTTAAATGTGTTTTTGTTTTTGTTTTTTTTTTTTGAGAGACAGAGCTTTTGAGAGAGCATGAGTGGGGGAGGGACAGAGAGAGAACAGGGACAGACAGGGACAGACAGAGACACAGAATCCGAAGCAGGCTCCAGGCTCCAAGCTGTCAGCACAGAGCCCGATGCAGGGCTCGAACTCACGGAACTGTGAGATCATGACCTGAGCCAGAGCTGGTTGCTTAACCGACTGAGCCGCCCAGGCGCCCCTGTTTATGACATTTTGAGTGATGGCTCTTTGGATCAGGATTCCTTCTACCCACGTGAAAAAAGCAGCAGAGATGAAAGAGACTGAATCATTCTTCCCAGACTTCCAAAAGATGCCATCCAGACACTCTGGATGAGGCAGAGGGAGGAAGAGCCCAGCTGTCGCCTAAGGCTTCAGTTCAAAGCCTCCGTGGGGACTGGAGTAGAGACTCACCACGCATCTGTATTCCAGCAACCCACTCCCACGTGAAGCTGCTATTCCCAAGTGCCTGTTACTAAATATAGCGCCTGCATTTCAGACTGACAGGAGAGATCCTGCTGTGTGCACCAGAAGCTGAATCTTCACTTCACACACTCCTAATATGGTCAGCCCTGCAGCCTATCAGCCTGTGCGCCCTGGAGAGAGACCAGCTCTGTGCTACACACACACACACACACACACACAAACACGCGCACACACACACACACACACACACACACACGCACGCGCACGCCCCAAGGTTAACCCTTTCGTGGAAGGCAGAATGGAAGATAGACTGACCACACCGGTCAGTGCAGCTTTTCCGGGTGCTAATAATCACGAGTCGAGTGACCACGATTCGGAAACCAGGATCCAGTCCCCCTTCCAGATGGCAGTATTTGTGGACAATAAGCATTAAAATCAAGGGAACAGGGCAAAATGAGCTGCCTAAATCCCATGGGGCACAGAAATGAAACAGGAAAGGAGAAATAAAGGAAAAGGAAAACCCATTTTCAGGAGGGTGGGCAAGAGTGTAGAAAATAGGGCAGCGGAGGGCCTGACAAGTATGTGCCCCCCCACATCCCCCTCAGAGTGTGTGTCTGCTCTGTCATAGCAGCTGCTGCCCAAGGAGAAGAGGCCAACGCCTGTCGGGGCTGGTTTTCCATAACAGACCCAAGAAGCAAGCAGACAATGCAGGGCGTAGGATCCAGGGCCACTCAATATTCTTCCCAGCACGCTACAGACTCCGCCATCCCAAGGACGGGGCCATTCAGTGTTTCAGAGCATCTACCAAGAGCCAAAGGACAGTGGCCTTTGCCAGAATAACAAGGAAGAGTCAGCCAGCACTTAGACAATCAATGCTCCTAATAACTTGCTAAAGTGTTAGAGTGTTTGTGTTTTTTCCCTGGGGGGAGGGGGGAAAGAAACACCACCTTAGCAACTTGCCAATAAGAGGGCTATCAGGACCAGCGGGTTCCTTTTCAAGAGGGAATGATGGGTAATAAAACAAAGCTAAGCTTCAAGAGATCTTCATCATGCTAATGATAGCTGTCGCTTCTCAGTATTCCACTGGCTTCCATAATTTGGTGGGATTGTGGGTCTCCAGGAGGCCAGGGAGGGTAAGGACTCTTTGAAACAATATAAAGTATTGGGGCGCCTGGGTGGCTCAGTCGGTTGAGCGTCCGACTTCGGCTCAGGTCACGGTCTCATGGTTTGTGAGTTCGAGCCCCTCATTGGGCTCTGTGCTGACCGCTTAGAGCCTGGAGCCTGTTTCAGATTCTGTGTCTCCCTCTCTCTCTGCCCCTCCCCTGCTCATGCTCTCTCTCTCTCTCTCTCTCTCTCTCTCTCTCTGTCAAAAATAAATAAACATTAAATAAACAAACAAACAAACAATATAAAGTATATATCCCCTGAAGGGTCAAATGTGAGCCATCTCAGATACTGGCTGGATCTGCTGCTCACCCGTTGCTCAGCTGCCGTGATGACGTCACCAGCTGGCCAACGGTGCGTGCTTCTTTATCTTTTGAACCCTACGTTATGAAAACTGCTTCCCATGTTCTACTTTCTCAAGAGCAGAGTCCTCTAAGAAGCACATTAGAGGAGGTCCCTAAATTGGAAATGAGACCACAGTGGTTGAGTCTTATTCGTGACACAAGGCACGGACCAATACGCTGCTATATATTATCATTTCCTAGTGAAATATGTCTGTATGCAAGGCATGAATTTCCCTGCTGTCCAGCACTACCCAGATATGGGTTATTCCACTTTTTGCCGCCTTTCTGAGGGGGCCAAGGACCCCACCCTATGTGCCCAAGGGGGATCATTAGATGGCAACTCTGCAAAGTCTCATGTTGCAGATGGGGTCCTTCTGCTGAGGGCCAAGCTCCAGGCAGCTGTGGAGGAAAGACCCCTCCTGGGGTAGGTAAGACCTCTCCTGACACAGGTGAGACCCACCTCACTGGCTTTTTGCCTGGGTAATGAATATAGAAAGATGGCCACCCATAGCTTTAGCTTGGCTTCCACATGGGTCTCTGGCCACTAGCTGTCCTCTGTCACCCTGCACTTTAGCCTCTCCCCCTGAAATCCCTGTTTGGCCCTTGCAGGTCACATCCCACATAAATCTTTCCATCTCCAAGGAGGGGTAGGGTGGGCAGGATCTTCTGCTCTCCCGCCGCCCTCCACATCCCCCCACCCTGGTTTCTCTTCAAGCTTTGTTTTTGCATAAGGGCATCAGTGAGGTGGTCAGTTCCCCTCAGAACCTTTGCTTTTGATTCACATTAAGCCCCATTAGTAATTGGTTCCTGGCGCAAAAACCAGTTTAGGATGCTTGGGGGGCAGAAACAAACAAACGTGCAATTAACAAACAAACGTGCAATTAACTATTTCTTTCCTTTACTGTTTTGGATACAATAATCCTAACTCTCCTTGTATCAATGTGGACCCTCTAGCTACTACAAAAAGTGTCAGGAAATTTGAAGAAGGAAGAAAAGTATAAAAATTAATATATAAGATCTTTTTTCTCATACCAGTTGAAATGTCTATAGACTTTATTACAAGAGAAATAAATGATATCCATTTGGCAGAAAAGGAACACTGAGAGAACGCTAAAAAAGCATTACTTCATTTTCAATAAAACTTAGATTAAAAATTCTTTATCAGAACTTGTATCAGTGCCCATATTTGCAACACAAATTAAAAAAAAAAGAGAGCATTTTAAAAAAAAAGAAAAAAGGGCGGGGATGCCTGGGTGGCTCAGTCAGTTAATTTTCTGACTCTTGATTTCAGCTCAGGTCATGGTCTCTCAGTTCATGGGATCGAGCCCCAACTCTGGCTCTGTGCTGATAGTGTGGGACCTGCTTGGGATTCTCTCTCTCCTCTCTCTCTGCCCTCCCCTCACAAAACGAATGCCCACATTCTTTTTGTATGTCAAAATTAAAAATAAACATTTTTTTTAAAAGTGGGAGAAAGAGAGAGGAAGGTGGACATTTCTCTAGAATTCTTCTTGCAGTGGCCACGGTTAACCTCACTCATTCATAAACTTGAAGCTACAACTTAACCCTAGCCCACGTGCCCCACCCCACCCAGGGGTGCATCTCAGTCGTCTTAGGCCCTAAGAACAATGTGGGCTGGGAACCTACCATGCTCCCATTTACAAATGACTTATCCTGGACCTTGATATTAACTGAAAGGATTCACTTGCTTCATTCAACAATTATATTTTGAGGTCTGCTGCGTGGTCATCCTCTGTTCTTGCTAATGGAGATAGTACAGTGACCAAGGCAGAAGTTCTACCTTTGGAGCTTCGGGTGGAGGAAACAGACCAAAAGAAAAAACAAACACAAACAAACAAACAAACAAAACCTGATTGTCATCATCGTTCTGAAGGCAATAAACAGAGTGAGCTGGTGAGTGTGAGGGTGTCTGCAGTGGGGGTACTATTTACAAGGCAGGGTGCAAGGCAAAAGACCGCTCTGACGAGGAGACATTTGGAGTTAAGACAGGCCTGGAAATGCCAAGGTGCTGATAGAAGAAGCAGTTGAGGACGTCTGAGGGACAGAAACAAAACCAGCGTGTGGCTTGAGCCCAGTGGAACAGGGAGAAAAAGAAGAGAAGTGAGCTTGGCCAGGAGGGAAGACTCAGAAAAAACCTTGACGTTGAGATTTTTATTCTAATTTCAGGGAAGAAGCACGGGAAGGATTTTTAGCAGGGAAAGAATGTGATCTGGTTTCCAGGTTCAATGTCAACAGTGTTCAGATACTGCTCTGACAATTAATAACGACAGCTTTTGTCACCAAAGAGACGACCGTGCAGGCACCGAGATACCTGCTGGGTGTGTCTGCACATCCTCTTAGCCACTCAAGAGGCTCTATGGCTCCAGTCTCTTGAAGTCTGAAAATTCTGCACGACCAGAAACTGAGTCATTTCAGGAGTTGCTGCACATCCCAGAACATGCCAGGCAGGAAGTCTCTTCTTTTTTTTCCCCCTCTGGGTCAGCAATCAGCAGGATCCTCCTCTCTGATTATATTCAAGAGGGTAAATAGCTCTTGCTACCAACCCAGATAGATGAACTGGCCACCAAGTTATAGAGAAAAAACTATTACCTTGACCTTGGTACCAGGTTCTGTGTTCTAGGTTTGCACAAAGAAAGCCAGACCAGGGCAGACAAGAACATTCCCTGTTTCAGACCGCAGACCTGGGAACAGACTAATAATAAAACAGCACACAAGGAACAGAATGATTTCAACAGCTGTGCTTTGGGTGGACTTTCTTCCCTCCGCTTTCGGCTACCATGTTGATGGCTTTTTTGTATACTTTCCGACACCACATCTTGTCAGCACTTACGTGAAAATATTTACACTGGATTCTTCCATGCCCCTGTCCAACTTAACTTCTGATGAGTTGGCAGAAGTCCTGAGACAGGAGACCAATCACACTGAATGTGGAATGGCCCGAAGACAGGTTTTTGTGCGTGGAGCTCCTCTCTTCAGGTTTGACCACCTAAATTTTCCAGAGCTACAAACAGAGTTGCCATAATTTCCACGCTATAATAAGGCCATGAGGGTCTCAAGGAAACATAATATTGATGAGGTTTCCTTCACAATGCCTTCCTTACTCTTAGGCTACAAAGAAGGGTAATTGGAAGTGCTTGGGAAGCACTATCCAATAAACAGAAGCATAAATCCCAGGTCTAATTAGTAATGCTATTCAGCTTTAAGATGAGTTGACATGCTCTTTGTAGGGCTTTGAGTTGGTAAAGCCCGTGGATCGATGTCAGTGTAAAGGTGGTCTTTCTCTGTTCACACATGGAACACAACAAAGGAAAGGGTTCTTCCCAGGAAGCAGCGGGGAGATCTGTTTCTTCAAAGTGGGTGAAGTTATAGACAACAACTCGTTTTCACAATAAACATTGGCTGAACCATGACATTTTTTAAACACAGATTTATTGGGTAGGTTTGTGTGAATAGGTGCCTTTGGCCAAGTTCTCAAGGGCTGTCTTTTTTTCATGGGGGGGAAAAAAACTTTTCAGCCAAGGCCAAGGAAACTATTTCAGCTAAGAAAGGAACTGCTATGGCCTGTAATGTAACCCATGAAATAATTGTAGCCAGAGCCAGTGAATACGGTCAGTGGAAAGGCTTCAGAAAGAACCAGGCTGTGACAAGGGGCCCCCAATAGCCGTGCTCTCATCGTTATGGTTTCTATTGCAGGAAAATGGCCTTAAGATGACTTTCAAGTCCTAAATTTCTTTATGAAAGAAAATATTAGGAAGGAATAAGAAAATTATAGACAGGCCCTAAAAACTGAATCAAAGAGGAAATTCTTAGGAGTTCACTTAAAAAGGAAATGCTTAAATTCTTTAGAAATGCTCTTTTCTTACAAGAAGACAAAAGAGGGGCGTGGGGAGGGAACGGACCACGGTCTGGACACATAACCAGATCAAGACCAATCACTGAAAATGGATTAAGTTAAGAGATGGGATTAAATTAGGTCACCTTAGCACTTTGATCAGGGAGCCCATCTACCAAGTGTGACATTGTTTACTATTTGGCTGTTGCAAACGAGGGAAGGAAGGAAGTTTCGAATGTTGTAGAAGCCGCTGCAGACAAGCATGCAGACAATGCATCTAATAAGCAGGTGAGTGGTAGGTAAGACCACTCTGCTCAGGATTCTGCACCTGCTCTCCTCAGGCTCCCGTCTCTGCCTTGCCCTGTCCCGCTCTGCATCCCAGGGACAAACTGTCCCTGCCCCCAGACTGCTGGCTTCTGGTTGGGTGGAGACTAGAGTTGGAAGAGGCTGTTGGCTTCGTGGCCTCCCTGCCCGCCCCTGCTCCACTCCTCGCTGACGGACGGCATCATGTCAGGTCACTGGCTCCGGGACTCTCTTCTCACTGGGCTCTGCGACCGATTTCCCCTCTCCCTTGCCCTTCAGCCCTGGAAGTGATAATGGCTTTCTGCTCTGGCTAATCTCTGGATGCTTGCCATCCCGTGGTTTGTCCACGGTTTGCTCCCTCCCCCACCTCTCACAGGAGCCCCTTCATTACATTCTCTTCACTTAAACTCCTTGAGTGGAACTGTATTTCCTGCCAGAACACAGACCCATAGAGTCCTGAATACATTTTCTCAAAAAAGACTACAACTCTATTCTGAGGCAGAGGGTCACAGTATACCAGGGGTCCCTCATTTAGATTCAGTGCCTCGATGTGGAAAATGATGTGACATTACTACAGACCCGAGATTGCAGGCCACCATTTTCTTGAGGCATTTTCAGCACGAGGCCCATGCGTTTTAATATGTACGTTATAGGTCAGGGCCAGAGCCCCCAGAAATCCGCTGTGAGATTTACATTCTGGGGGAACCCAGCCAGAAGGTGAGGGAAGGCAGAAGTTAGCTGTAGCAAGCTTTCCTATTGGTTCTGAGAGAACTTATGATGCAGAAATAGCCCCCAGTTTGGGGCTCCTGGCTGGCTCAGTCAGTTGAGCTTCTGACTCTGCATTTCAGCTCAGGTCATGATCCCAGGGTTGTGGGATCGAGCACTGCATGGGGCTTCATGCTCAGTGTGGAGCCCGGTTAAGATTCTCTCTCTCCCTTTGCCCCTCTCCCCCACTGATTCTTTCTCTCTCTCTCTCTCTCTCTAAAATAGAAAGAAAGAAAGGGAAGAAAAGAAATAGCCCCCCAGTTTATAAAGGGATAGAAACAATTTTCATTTATTCTTCTTTCTGGCTATGAATAACTAGTCAAGATAAAAGAAACATCAAAGAGAAAGGTAGGAGAGGAGAGAAAGGCAAGGGGGAGAGGGAGGGAAGGGGAGAGGAGAGGTGCAGAGGAGGGGGAGATGGGAAGGGAGGGAGGGGGAGAGCAGTGGAGCGGAAGAAGGGGAGAAAACAAGAGAGAGCTATTAATTCTTTCTTAAATTTCAGCCAGGGCTAAATAAAGTCTCTTTTTAAGAAAACTGAACAATTTTACTTGCAGAATTAATGCCAAAATTTTTTGCTTTGAAAAAGGGGCCAGCCTACATAGATACTTAATTTACAACCTGGAGCTCGGAGGCCTTTTCCACACGCGCTAAAATATCCCAGCCCTTCCATACCCCGGACCCCGTGACAGGGCGCGCGGCAGGCCCCGACCTTCCATCGAGGACC
The DNA here is from genome assembly GCF_023721935.1 of Panthera uncia. NCBI lineage: Eukaryota > Metazoa > Chordata > Mammalia > Carnivora > Felidae > Panthera > Panthera uncia. The sequence goes on along the minus strand of NC_064809.1, from coordinate 90,394,488 downwards.
GACGTGCCTGGGGGCTGTCGGCCTTGCCCTCTGGCAGGTGTGCCCCACGAGGCCGGGCGTGCTGCACGTCCACCCCCCGTGCCGGGTAGATAGCGTGCAGCGAGACGGAGGTGAACGCGGGAAGCCAGCCTGTCCCGGAACCCAGGCGGCCGTTCCTCCCGAAAGGCAGATGGATGAGCGGTGGGGACAGAATGAACAACCGTGATTACATTTTGCCTCGGCGAGTCTGAATCGAGGACACTCACTGACTCAAAAGCGATCCTCTCCCCAGATCGCTTTTCGTGAAAGACCCGATTCAGGGCTCGCTTCACGTGTTGTTAGTGGCAGAGAATGAAGTGTCTCTTTTCTCTGCCTCGGTGTTGTATCTCCCTAGGAAAAATAAGAAAGAAAAGGCTCCAGATGGAGAGCCTCACGTTGTCGGCAGATTTAGAAAAAGCTCCCCTGGAATTTGTACTGGGGACGCAGTTGGGTGCAGGCCGACGAGTGAGTAACCTTCCTGTTGTCGCTTTCATTTCAGGCTTCAGAGATGCCCCGCTCTCTTGTTCAAAGAGGTTGATCAAAAATTTGTGAGGAGGGAGAAGAGGTCTGGGCGGGCCTGTCTGATTTCATTATCTCTGACACACCACACAGATGGGGCAGAGCCACAGAAGGCCGGAGACGGCCATCGGCGGCGCTGGGGTGAAGCATAGGCCTCGGGAGCCTCCCCTTACTGACCACACATGTTCTAGTCTCTTGGGATCTCCCACATAGCCATGCGTCTCAGTATTGAACCTAACGTATACATCTCAGTCACTAAACCTCCAGCATTGTGGTCAGAAGACCAACACCCACGGATTCCCCCAACCTTTAACTTGTCCCCTTAGTATAACTTCCACTCTTGCTCCTCAGGTTAGCAAAACTCCGTTCTCGGGTCACGTCCTCTTAAGTGCAGGGGGAGAAGCACACCGTCAGCCCATTCCTCGACAGCTTTGATGCATATATAGCATGAGTCCGACATTCTATACGGAGGAGGTGCTGTCATTAGGATGGTCATCCAGACAGCAGGAGAATCCTCTAGGTCCAGGCGCGGACCTCAACAACATCCTTACAAGGCAGAGCTTGGCCTGAAGGCGGCGACTAAAATGGAAAAGGAAAGACTGGCTTGTGTGTTCCATTGGAAGGAACTCTAGGTCACACGAAGGCAGTCAGCACATCAAACAAGCTGCCTTCTCCATCCGTGTGTTTCTGGTTGCCAAGAAAGGTCTCCAGGCCGGGGTTTTGTGAAGGTGTGGGATGACTAAAGAGTGGGAGGGGGCTCACCACAACACAGAATGGGACCACAGAAAGTAGAGAGCCCTGAACGGGCCGCCTGGACTCCACCCCCAGCTTCTCAACCCTACATAAATGCTGAGATCAACTGAGAGCCTTTTAAAAATACAGATACCGGGGCGCAACCCCCAGAACCATCAGAGAATCAAGTTGGAATCTCTGCCATCAGCTGGAAGGCCCAGTAGAGTGTTTATCAAAAGTTTGGGGAAGCTGTAAGCACAGGAAATGCAAAGCGAATGCAGAGGATGAGTGTCTTGGGTTCCCCTGGCCACACTCTCACTCTCAGAGGGGGTTCACAACCAGGGGTTCCCAGCCAAAGAGGCAGAGCTAGACGAGTCGCCCTCCACTGCTCCCGCCCCAGTGTTCTAACTTGCTTGAGGTCAGACTGGAGCTTAATTTCACAACTGCCTTGGGAGCTTGGGAAACTCTCGGGCAGCAACCAGACTGGAGAAATCACCTCACTTACCTGAGGCCCCAGGCATGTACCTTTGATTCTTTGTTAAGCTCATACCCACAAGCAAAGATAAAAAGATTCCTCCCTCCCCCCTGCCAAATCCCTTCCCTCTTGTCTATGAACTTTGTCCCTACTTTACCTATTTATCCTGCTCACAGGAGGGCAGCTCTTCTTTCCTATAAAGTTAGGAGCCTGTATTCGACTTGGCAACGGTCATGATTTTTACTCACGGCACCACCGCCTTATCCAGTGGAGTTGTGCAGTGCACTACCTATACAGCTCTAGATGATGGCCTTGAGGAGGTCATGACTAGACAAGCATGCCACAGACACAAAGGTGCAAACAATTGAAAATACACACACACACACATACACACAGGGTCAGTGAGGCACCAGCATGGGAAAGTAAAGGAAATAGCAGCAACAACGAAACCAAGAGAATGACCCATTTTAACCTAGACCGTGATCAAACCGTTCCCATGTAAGCTGTGATTTTAGTAGCTTCTTCTTCAGCCCTGGAAATTATGCTTTCCTTTGAAGAGCTGGTGGAGCACTCCAAATGATACATTCAGGACTGCAATTCCATGTTCTGTTTCTCAGAAGGATGGTAATAGACACTGGATACATGTCCTAGTGTCTAATTCTCCAGTTACATA